>NC_057804.1:452126638-452156780 GCF_018294505.1 Triticum aestivum
TAGGATTTTGTTTTAACATAGGCGAAACGGATTGGCAGCTAAGCCTCCGAGTGGAAGGCTAGCTTACCACTTGGTAGGATTTTTAAAAACTTAGGCGAGCACTGGGCTGCAGCTAAGCCTCCGAGTGGAAGACTGGCTTATCACTCGGTAGGATTTTCAAAAACTTAGGCGAGCACTGGGCTGCAGCTAAGCCTCCGAGTGGAAGGCTGGCTTACCACTCGGTAGGATTTTGTTTTAACTTAGGCAAAACGGATTCGCAGCTAAGCCTCCGAGTGGAAGGCTGGATTACCACTCGGTAGGATTTTTAAAAACTTAGGCGAGCACTGGGCTGCAGCTAAGCCTCCGAGTGGAAGGCTGGCTTACCACTCGGTAGGATTTTTGACAACCTTAGGCGAAATGGGTTCGCAGCTAAGCCTCCCACTGGGGGACAAATTTATGAAAGCAAAAGCAATAACGATTTCTAAGAAAATTATGAAACTCTTGTCTTTGATGAATACACTATAGGAGTACTTTTATTACAACTCATCCGAATGGAAAACTTAAGTATAGAAAGGGCGGAGTAAGTCCGCGTTCCATGCTCTGGGCTCGTCAATCTGGTACTCGACATTGTAAAGGCGGTATGCCCCATTATGGAGAACCTTGGTGACGATGAAGGGACCTTCCCAAGTAGGAGCAAGCTTGTGTGGTTTCTGTTGATCCACTCGGAGAGCTAAATCTCCCTCTTGGAAAGCTCGACTCTTCACATTTCTGGCATGGAAGCGACGCAAGTCCTGCTGGTAAATGGTCGATCGGATCAAGGCCATCTCTCTCTCTTCTTCTAGAAGATCGACTGCGTCCTGTCGGGCTTGCTCTGCTTCAGCTTCGGTGTAGAGTTCGACTTGGGGTGCATTGTGAAGCAGGTCACTCGGCAGGACTGCTTCAGCTCCGTAGACCAAGAAGAACGGAGTCCTCCCAGTCGACCGATTTGGCGTGGTCCTTAATCCCCAAAGCACCGACGGAAGTTCGTCGACCCATGCACTAGCTGCGTGTTTGAGGTCGCGCATCAGTCGGGGTTTCAGTCCTTTGAGAATTAAGCCATTTGCTCGTTCTGCTTGTCCATTCGACTGAGGGTGAGCGACTGAAGCTTAGTCGACTCGTGTACCCTGAGATGCGCAGAAGGCTCTGAACTCTTCGGAGTCGAAGTTTGACCCATTGTCCGTGATGATGCTGTGGGGAACTCCATATCTGAATACCAACTCCCTGATGAAGCTGATGGCGGTGCCGGCATCCAAATTCTTGATGGGTTTAGCTTCAATCCACTTAGTGAACTTGTCGACTGCTACCAACACACGGGTGTAGCCGTTTCTGCCTGTCCTCAGAGGTCCAACCATATCCAGTCCCCACACAGCAAAAGGCCAGACGAGTGGAATGGTCTTCAAGACTGAGGCGGGTTTGTGTGACATATTGGAGTAAAATTGACATCCTTCACACTTGTTGACTATCTCTTTCGCCATCTCATTTGCTCTGGGCCAATAGAAACCAGCTCGGTATGCTTTAGCCATGATGGTCCGAGAAGACGCATGATGGCCACAGGTCCCCGAGTGGATGTCGTTGAGAATCATTCGACCTTCTTCTGGTGTTATGCATTTCTGACTGACTCCAGTCGCACTTTCTCTGTATAACTGTCCCCTCATGACGGTGAAGGCTTTGGATCAGTGGGCGATCTCCCTAGCCTCTTCTTCATTCTCGGGGAGCTCTTTCCTCAGAATATAGGCGATATATTGCACTATCCAATCGGGAGTGATGACCAGAACTTCCATGATCAAGTCGACCACAGCTGGGACCTCGACTTCAGTCGGATCTGTGGCGCTTTTTGGCTGTGGGGCTTCCTCAGTGAAAGGATCTTCTTGAACTGACGGCGTGTGAACATGCTCCAAGAACACGCCACTCGGAATGGCTTCCCTCTTGGAACCTATCTTGGCCAAGTCATCGGCTGCTTGATTTTTCAGTCGGGGAACGTGATGGAGCTCTAATCCCTCAAATTTCTTCTCCAGCTTTCTGACTGCATTGCAGTATCCAGTCATGACTGTGCTTCTGATGTCCCACTCCTTCATCACTTGATTGACCACTAAGTCCGAGTCACCGTAGACCATGAGGCGACGGACGCCGAGTGAAATGGCCATACGTAATCCGTACAAGAGTGCTTCGTATTCTGCTTCATTGTTGGAGGAATCAAAGTGAATCTGGAGTACATATTTGAGCTTATCTCCTCGGGGGGAAACCAAGACCACTCTAGCACTGGAACCATTCAGCATTTTGGAGCCATCGAAGAACATAGTCCAGTGCTCCGAGTGAACTTGGGTTGGTAACTGCTATTCAGTCCACTCGGCGAGGAAATCTGCTATTGCTTGGGACTTGATAGCTTTCTTTGCCTCAAATCTGATATCTAGGGGAATAAGTTCAATCGCCCATTTTGCCACTCAACCGGTTGCGTCTCTGTTGTGTAGAATCTCTGATAAGGGGGCATCGGTGACGACTGTGATAATATGGTCAGAGAAGTAGTGGGCAACTTTCTTCATGGTCATGTAAATCCCATATACAAGCTTCTGACAGTGAGGGTATCGCTGCTTGGATGGGGTCAGGACTTCGGAAATGTAATACACTGGGCGCTGAACTTTGAAGGCTTTTCCTTCCTCTTCCAGCTCGACCATAAGTACAGTACTGACGACTTGTCATGTGGCTGCAATGTAAAGCAGCAAAGGCTCTTTGCTGATTGGGGCTGCAAACGTTGCATCAGCTTCTGGAGTCCACTCGAACTTGTTTGATTTCTTCATCAGTCGGTAAAGACGCAATGCCTTTTCACCGAGGCGAGAGATGAATCTACTTAACGCGGCCAAGCATCCAGTAAGTTTCTGGACATCGTACACACGCACAGGGCGTTTCATTCGGAGTATAGTGCCAACTTTTTCTGGATTAGCATCGATTCCCCGTTCGGAAACGAGAAAACCGAGTAACTTTCCGCCAGGAACTCCGAATGTGCATTTTAATGGATTAAGCTTGATATCATACCTCCTGAGGTTGGCAAATGTTTCAGCTAGGTCAGTCAACAGGTCGGAACCTTTCCGTGACTTGACCACAATGTCATCCATGTACGCTTCCACATTCCGACTGATTTGAGTGAGAAAACACTTCTGAATCATCCTCATGAACGTGGCTCCGACATTCTTGAGGCCGAATGGCATGGTGACACAACAGAAGCACCCGAATGGGGTGATGAAAGCCGTTTTGATCTCATCGGGTCCAAACAGACAGATCTGATGGTACCCGGAATAAGCGTCCAAGAAAGAAAGTCGCTCACATCGCGCAGTCGAGTCGACTATTTGGTCAATGCGGGGAAGAGGAAAATAATCTTTCGGGCAGGCCCGATTGATATGCTTGAAATCGATGCACATGCGAAGCGAATTGTCCTTTTTGGGGACCATGACGACATTGGTGAGCCACTTGGAGTGGTAAATCTCTCGGATAAACTCTGCTGCTAGGAGCCGAGCCACTTCTTCACCGATGGCCTTCCTTTTCTGGACGGCGGACCGTCGCAGATGTTCCTTCACATGTGTTGCCTTTGAGTCGACTCGTAGACGATGCTCAGCCAGTCCCCTGGGTACACCCGGCATGTCAGAAGGTTTCCATGCGAAGATGTCCCCGTTCTCACGGAGGAACTAGATGAGCGCTTGTTCCTATTTGGGGTCGAGTGTTGTGGAGATATGAGTCGGAGCAGCGTTTGGATCGGTCAGGTGGATGTGAACGGGTTTTGTCTCACCGGACGACTGAAATGCTAATTCCGTAGCAGGCTTCTGGGCTCGCAACAAATCACTCGGGTCTGCGTTCCTTTGGTGTTTCTGCCACTCTTCTGCCACCATCTGAGCATCGGTGATCTTCGAGCCCTTCTGGAAGCACTCTTCTACCTTCTTGCGGTTACTAGTGACAGTGATCACGCCTTTAGGGCCTGGCATCTTTAGTTTGAGGTACACATAACAAGGTCGAGCCATAAAATGTGCATATGCTGGCCTGCCCAGAATTGCATGATAAGCACTCTGGAAATCCACAACCTCAAATGTCAGCTTCTCTTTGTGGAAATTCTTTGAATCGCCAAAAACTACATCGAGAGCAATCTGACCGAGTGATGCGGCCTTCTTGCCAGGGATGACTCCATAAAAACTCATGTTGCTCGTGCTCAGTCTGGACATCGGAATGCCCATCCCTTTTAGTGTCTCAGCATACAGTATATTCAAACTGCTGCCGCCATCCATCAACACTTTGGTTAGTCGAGTGCCCTCAACGACCGGGTCGACCACCAACGCTTGCCTCCCAGGGGTGGCTATGTGCGTGGGGTAATCAGATTGGTCGAACGTAATGGCAGTCTGAGACCACTTCAGGTAATTGGGTGTTGACGGAGCAGCCATATTCACCTCTCGGTTTATAACTTTCAGTCGGTTTTTGCTCTCAACATCGGCAAAAATCATTAAGGAGGAATTGACCTGCGGATATTCTCCGTCACTATCCTCCTTGTCCTCAACCTTGTCCAACTCTTTTTCTTTGTCCTTGGACTGCTTCCCTTGGAACTACTGTATCAGCAGTCGACATTGTCGAGTGGTATGCTTCGGGTAGATGAAATTACCCTCTTCGTCCTTCTTGGTGTGGATGTGACATGGCAAATCTAACACGTCATTTCCTTCTTTATCCTTTACCTTCTTGGGGTTCCAAGGCCCCTTGGGTTTCCCTTTGAATTTTCCTTGGTTCAGGGCCAAGGCTTCTCCAGGTGCGGCTGGCTCAGCTTTACGCTTTTGCTTCCGACTGAAATTTCCACTCCGGTGTCCTGGGCGACTGACTTGTATTTGCCGCTCCGGAGCCGATCCTCTTCCTCACCATTGGCATATTTGGTGGCTATTTCCATCATTCGACTCAGAGACATGTCTCCGGTTCGACCGAATTTCAGGCCTAGCTCTCTGTACTTTACGCCCTCCTTGAAGGCGCAGACTGCCTGGTGATCAGATACATTTTCTACTGTATGATGCAGTGTGATCCATCTCTGGATGTAATCCCTCAGAGTCCCATTCGACTTCTGTACACAAGATTGCAGCTCTGTCAGTCCCATTGGCCGCTTGCACGTTCCTTCGAATGTCCTGACAAACACTCGAGAGAGGTCCTCCCACGTGTAGATGCTGCTGGGCATCAACTGATTCAGCCATGCCCTGGCTGACCCTTCCAACATGAGAGGCAGATGCTTCATGGCCACCTCGTCATTTCCACCGTCGATCTGAACAGCCACTCGATAGTCCTCAAGCCAAGTGTCGGGCTTGGACTCACCGTTGAACTTGCTGACTCCAGTCGCCAACCTGAAGTTGGGAGGAATCACCGCGGCTCTGATTGCTCTGCTGAAACACTCTGGTCCAGAGACGTGCACTCGGCTGCTGGTGGGTACATCTCTGTCATTACCCTCTCTGTGGGCTCTGTTCTGGTCGACCAGACCTTGAACGATGATGGATCTCGCGTCAAAGCCTGGTTCCCTAGGGTCGACTGGAATTCTTCGTCCGCCACTGTACTGGCGTCTGTCATCTTGCTGTCGAGGCATATATGATCCACCTCTCCGGGGAGGAGTGGGCACTTGACGTCGATCGTTGCGATCGACTCGGTGATCATCCTGCTCATAGTTCCTGTACTGATCATGTCGGTCGCGATGCCCTTCACGCCTCAGGGGCGATCTGGGGCTATGAGCTGACTGGACAGTATTCGCCACCACGGACCTACTATGAATCCTGTTCCGCGACTACGACACAGCCGAATTCTGATCTCCAGCTGCCCGGAGCAAATCCCTGATCTGCATCAAGCCTCTGCTAGCCTCTGACTGGGAAGGCTGAATCAACTCTGCTATACATGTTGCAGCTGCCAAATTCTGGATTGGAGTGCGGTATACCTGAGTCGGAGGTTTAAAGAGTTGGCATCGACTGGAGTCCGGGACCCGTTGACGCGCGCGCTCGTCGAGTGCTCGCTGAAGGTTCTCCAGTCGAGTGCGCTCAGCCAGGTTGGCCAAGCACGCGTCTTCTAAGGCGCGGGCCTCAGAGGTTTCTCCAACGATTGGAGTATGAAGCGCATCCATGTTCCGGCTGCGAAGCTCTTCCCTCTGCTGCGAGTCGAGGGGCTCGGGGCGGTACTCCTCATGGTCGTGCGACGGATCGCCCCCGCCGTTGCCTCCCTCGGCGCCAGGAAAGCCGGGAGGAACGTGCGGCCCATTGACCATCAGGACCTCTGCCGCCGGATCACTGCTGTCGCATTCGGATGCAGTCTCTGCGGAGCCAGTCGAACAGGCTGTAGAGAGATTCGTCGGGCTCGATTGCCGCAACTTGGGCAGCGGTCGACTGGCGAGCCACTGTGTGCCTCACCCACTACTGGAGCCTCGACTGACCGGAGCGCTTACGCCGGCGGGAAGCTGGGAGGGAGGATGACACGAAAACCGACCGATACTGAGTTGACGGTTGCCGCAGAAGGACGCCGCAGACGCATGCTCGAAAATGCTTTGCTCCACGGACCGGGAGCGCATCCACGTCGAGCGGAGCCTCCTGCGGCCAGGCAGAGTCGTCGGCGACGAACGTGAGCGCGCCGAGACGGATCTCGCGGCCCTCAACCAAGAATCCGCCTGAAACCATGATGATGGGAATTGAAAAGATTGCAACTTCTCCAACAAGTCGCTAAGACACCGGCCCCATGATGGGCGCCAACTGTCGTGGTTCTAAGTCTGACAGTAGAATGGGGGTAGGTATGGAGAGGCAAGATCCTAGCTATGGAGCGGTTGTACACACGAGTGTTTTACGAGTTCAGGCCCTTCTCAGAGGAAGTAAGAGCCCTACGTCTCGGAGCCCGGAGGCGGTCGACTGGATTATGTGTTGGAGAGGTATAGGGGTGCGAACCCTTCTACCAGTGGAGGGGGGTGGCTTATATAGAGGACACCAAGACCCCAGCCAGCCCACGTAGCAGAGGGTTAAAGTACATTAAGGTCTTGCGTTACTGGTAACACCCTACATAAAGTGCCATCATGGCAATTAAGACTACTTAATTGCAGACCGTTTGTATACAGAATAGATCCTGAACTCCTAATGGTCGAGTGAGTCTTCATGGTCGAGTGTCTTCAGGTTCGTTGAGTGGAATCCCTCTTGGTCGATTGGAAGACGGCTTCTTCTAAGAGATGTCCTTGGGGAGGGTACCTTGGACAGGTCCATAACCCTACCCTAGGTACATGACTTCATCATAAATCTCTCGGATAAACTCTGCTCCTAGGAGTCGCGCCACTTCTTCGCCAATGGCCTTCCTTTTCTGGACGGCGGACCGTCACAGATGTTCCTTGACAGGTTTTGCCTTTGAATCGAGTCGCAGACGATGCTCAGCCAGTTCCCTGGGTACACCCGGCATGTCAGAAGGTTTCCATGCAAAGATGTCCCAGTTCTCACGGAGGAACTGGATGAGCGCTTCTTCCTATTTGGGGTCGAGTGTTGTGGAGATATGAGTCGGAGCAGCGTTTGGGTCGGTCGGGTGGATGTGAACGGGTTTTGTCTCACCGGACGACTAAAACGCTGATTCCGTAGTAGGCTTCTTGGCACGCAACAAATCACTAGGGTCTGCGTTCCTTTGGTGTTCCTGCCACTCTTCTGCCACCATCTGAGCATCAGCGATCTTCGAGCCTTTCTGGAAGCACTCTTCTGCCTTCTTGCGGTTACCAGTGACAGTGATCACGCCTTTAGGGCCTGGCATCTTTAGTTTGAGGTACACGTTACATGGTCGAGCCATAAAACGTGCATAAGCTGGCCTGCCCAAAATTGCATGATAGGCACTCTGGAAATCCACGGCCTCAAAAGTCAGCTTCTCTTTGCGGAAATTCTTTGAATCGCCAAAAACTACATCAAGGGCAATCTGGCCGAGTGATGCGGCCTTCTTGCCAGGGATGACTCCATAAAAACTGATGTTGCTTGTGCTCAGCCTGGACATCGAAATGGCCATCCCTTTTAGCGTCTCAGCATACAGTATATTCAAACTGCTGCCGTCGTCCATCAACACTTTGGTCAGTCGAGTGCCTTCAACGACGGGGTCGACCACCAGCACTTGCCTCCCAGGGGTGGCTATGTGCGCGGGGTGGTCAGATTGGTCGAATGTAATGGCAGTCTGAGACCACTTCAGGTAATTGGGTGTTGACGGAGCAGCCATATTTACCTCTCGGTTTATAACTTTCAGTCGGTTTTTGCTCTCAACATCGGCAAAAATCATCAAGGTGGAATTGACCTGCGGATATTCCCCGTCACTATCCTCCTTGTCCTCAACCTTGTCCGACTCTTTTTCTTTGTCCTTGGACTGCTTTCCTTGGAACTGCTGTATCAGGAGTCGACACTGTCCAGTGGTATGCTTCGGGTAGATGAAATTACCCTCTTCGTCTTTCTTGGTGTGGATGTGACATGGCAAATCCAACACGTCATCTCCTTCTTTATCTTTTACTTTCTTGGGGTTCCAAGGCCCCTTGGGTTTCCCTTTGAATTTTCCTTGGTTTAGGGCCAAGACTTCTCCAGGTGCGGCTGGCTCAGCTTTACGCTTTTGCTTCCGACTGGAATTTCCACCTCCGGTGTCCTGGGCGACCGACTTGTGTTTGCCGCTCCGGAGCCGATCCTCTTCCTCACCATTGGCATATTTGGTGGCTATTTCCATCATTCGACTCAGAGACATGTCTCCGGTTTGACCGAATTTCAGGCTTTGCTCTCTGTACTTTACGCCCTCCTTGAAGGCGCAGACTGCCTGGTGATCAGACACATTTTCTACTATATGATGCAGTGTGATCCATCTCTGGATGTAATCCCTCAGAGTCTCATCCGACTTCTGTACACAAGATTGCAGCTCTGTCAGTCCCGCTGGCCGCTTGCACGTTCCTTCGAATGTCCTGACAAACACTCGGGAGAGGTCCTCCCACGTGTAGATGCTGCTGGGCGTCAACTAATTCAGCCATGCCCTGGCTGACCCTTCCAACATGAGAGGCAGATGCTTCATGGCCACCTCGTCATTTCCACCGCCGATCTGAACAGCCACTCGGTAGTCCTCAAGCCAAGTGTCGGCCTTGGACTCACCGTTGAACTTGCTGACTCCAGTCGCCAACCTGAAGTTGGGAGGAATCACTGCGGCTCTGATGGCTCTGCTGAAACACTCTGGTCCGGAGACGTGCACCCGGCTGCTGGTGGGTACATCTCTGTCATTACCCTCTCTGTGGGCTCTGTTCCGGTCGACCAGACCTTGAACGATGATGGATCTCGCGTCAAAGCCTGGTTCCCTAGGGTCAACTGGAATTCTTCGTCCGCCACTGTATTGGCATCTATCATCTTGCTGTCGAGGCATATATGATCCACCTCTCCGGGGAGGAGTGGGCACTCGACGTTGATCATTGCGATCGACTCGGTGATCATCCTGCTCATAGTTCCTGTACTGATCGTGTCCGTCGCTGAGGGAGTTCCGGACTAGGGGGTGTCCGGATAGCCGAACTATCATCATCGGCCGGACTCCAAGACTATGAAGATACGAGATTGAAGACTTCGTCCCGTGTCCGGATGGGACTTTCCTTGGCGTGGAAGGCAAGCTTGGCGATATGGATATGTAGATCTCCTACCATTGTAACCGACTCTGTGTAACCCTAGCCCTCTCCGGTGTCTATATAAACCGGATGGCTTTAGTCCATAGGACGAACAACAATAATACCATAGGCTAGCTTCTAGGGTTTAGCCTCCTTGATCTCGTGGTAGATCTACTCTTGTAACCCACATCATCAATATTAATCAAGTAGGACGTAGGGTTTTACCTCCATTAAGAGGGCCCGAACCTGGGTAAAAACATCGTGTCCGTCGTCTCCTGTTACCATCCGCCTAGACGCACAGTTCGGGACCCCCTACCCGAGATCCGCCGGTTTTGACACCGACAGTCGCCATGCCCTTCACGCCTTGGGGGCGACCTAGGGCTATGAGCCGACTGGACAGTATTCGCCACCACGGACCTGCTATGAATCTTGTTCCGTGACTGCGACACAGCCGAATTCTGATCTCCAGCTCCTCGGAGCAAATCCCTGATCTTCATCAAGCCTCTGCCAGCCTCTGACTGGGAAGGCTGAATCGACTCTGCTATACGTGTTGCAGCTGCCAAATTCTGGATTGGAGTGCGGTATACCTGAGTCAGTGGTTTAAAGAGTTGGCGTCGAATGGAGTCCGGGACCCGTTGACGCGCGCACTCGTCGAGTGCTCGCTGAAGGTTCTCCAGTCGAGTGCGCTCAGCCAGGTTGGCCAAGCGCGCGTCCTCTAAGGCGCGAGCCTCAGGGGTTTCTCCAACGATCGGAGTATGGAGCGCATCCATGTTCCAGCGGCGAAGCTCTTCCCTCTGCTGCGAGTCGAGGGGCTTGGGGCGGTACTCCTCATGGTCGTGTGACGGATCGCCCCCGCTGTAACCTCCCTCGGCGCCAGGAAAGCTGGGAGGAACGTGCGGCCCATTAACCATCAGGACCTCCGCCGCCAGATCACTGCTGTCGCATTCGGATGCAGTCTCTGCGGAGCCAGTCGATAGGTCGAACAGGCCGTAGAGAGATTCGTCGGGCTCGATTGCCGCGACTTGGGCAGCGGTCGACTGGCGAGCCACTACGTGCCTCACCCACCGCTGGAGCCTCGACCGACCGGAGCGCTTACGCCGGCGGGAAGCTGGGAGGGAGGATGGCATAAAAACCGGCCGATATTGAGTCTACAGTTGCCGTAGAAGGACGCCGTGGACGCATGCTCGAAAATGCATAGCTCCGCGGACCGGGAGCGCATCCACGTCGAGCGGAGCCTCCTGCAGCCAGGCAGAGTCGTTGATGACGAATGTGATTGCGCCGAGACGGATCTCGCGGCCCTCAACCAAAACTCCGCCTGAAACCATGACGATGGGAATCGAAAAGATTGCAACTTCTCCAACAAGTCGCTAAGACACCTGCCCCACGGTGGGCGCCAACTGTCGTGGTTCTAAGTCTAACAGTAGAATGGGGGTAGGTATGGAGAGGCAAGATCCTAGCTATGGAGCAGTTGTACACACGAGTGTTTTACGAGTTCAGGCCCTTCTCAGAGGAAGTAACAGCCCTACGTCTCGGAGCCCGGAGGCGGTCGACTGGATTATGTGTGTGAGAGTTACAGGGGTGCGAACCCCTCTACCAGTGGAGGGGGTGGCTTATATAGAGGACGCCAAGACCCCAACCAGCCCACGTAGCAGAGGGTTAAAGTACATTAAGGTTGGGCGTTACTGGTAACGCCCTACATAAAGTGCCATCATGACCATTAAGACTACTTAATTACAGATCGTTTGGATACGGAGTAGATCTTGAACTCCTGATGGTCGAGTGAGTCTTCATGGTCAAGTGTCTTCAGGTTCGTCGAGTGTCTTCTAGTCCTTCGAGTGGAGTCCCTCTTGGCCGACTGGAAGACGGCTTCTTCTAAGAGGTGTCCTTGGGGAGGGTACCTTGGTCAGGTTCATGACCCTACCCTAGGTACATGACTTCATTAGTGGTGGGGTAGTATAAACTTTTACCATTCTGTTTGGGAACTACCTATAATGCATGTAGTATGGAAGATATAGCCATCTCATTGTTGTTGCATTGATAGTGAAAGTATGCCGCTCAAAATTTTATTCATCTCTATTTTAAAAACAAGCTCTGGCACCTCTACAAATCCCTGCTTCCCTCTGCGAAGGGCCTATCTATTTACCTTTATGTTGAGTAATCACCTTCTTATTAAAAAGCACCCGTTGGAGAGCACACTATCATTTGCATTCATTACTATTGGTTTATATTGGGTATGACTTGACTGGATCTCTTTTAACATGAATTACAATGTTTAGTCAGTCCTTGATCTTTAAAGGTGCTCTGCATTTATGTTTTGCGGTCTCAGAAAGGGCTAACGAGATACCATTTTGTTATATCATATTATGATCATTTTGAGAAAGTGTTGTCATCTGAGTTTTATTATTATGGCTCACTAGCTGATTATGCCATTGATATGAGTAATTGTGAGACCTAAGTGTTATTGTGAGTATGGTTAGTTCATAATACTTGTTGAAACTTGAATGCTGGGTTTACATATTTACAACAACAAGAGCAAATAGAGTTTGTAAAAGTTTTTCTTTATCACTTTTAGTTTATCAACTGAATTGCTTGAGGACAAGCAAAGGTTTAAGCTTAGGGGAGTTGATACGTCTCCAACGTATCTACTTTTCCAAACACTTTTGCCCTTGTTTTGGACTCTAACTTGCATGATTCGAATGAAACTAACCCGGACTGACGATGTTTTTAGTAGAACTGCCATGATGTTGTTTATTGTGCAGAAAACAAAACTTCTCGGAATGACCTAAAAATCCACGGAGATAAGTTTTGGAAAATATAAAAAATACTGGCAAAAGATGAAGGCCAGGGGCCCCACACCCTGTCCACGAGGGTGGGGGCGCGCCCTCCCCCCTGGGCGCGCCCCCTATCTCGTGGCCCCCCTGGAGCTCCGCCAACCTCAACTCCAACTCTATATATTTTGTTTCATGGAGAAAAAAATCAGAGAGAAAGTTTCATTGCGTTTTACGATACGGAGCCGCCGCCAAGCCCTGATCTCTCTCGGGAGGGCTGATCTGGAGTCCGTTTGGGGCTCCAGAGAGGGGGATTTGTCGCTGTCATCATCATCAACCATCCTCATCACCAATTTCATGACGCTCACCGCCGTGCGTGAGTAATTCCATCGTAGGCTTGCTGGACGGTGATGGGTTGGATGAGATTTACCATGTAATCAAGTTAGTTTTGTTAGGGTTTGATCCCTAGTATCCATTATGTTCTGATTGATGTTGCTATAACTTTGCTATGCTTAATGCTTGTCACTAGGGCCCGAGTGCCATGATTTCAGATATGAACCTATTATGTTTTCATGAATATATGTGTGTTCTTGATCCTATCTTGCAAGTCTATAGTCACCTATTATGTGTTATGATCCGACAACCCCGAAGTGACAATAATCGGGATACTTCTCGATGATGACCATAGTTTGAGGAGTTCATGTATTCACTATGTGCTAATGCTTTGTTCCGGTTCTCTATTAAAAGGAGGCCTTAATATCCCTTAGTTTCCACTAGGACCCTGCTGCCACGGGAGGGTAGGACAAAATATGTCATGCAAGTTCTTTTCCATAAGCACGTATGACTATATTCGGAATACATGCCTACATTACATTGATGAATTGGAGCTAGTTCTGTGTCACCCTATGTTATAGCTATTACATGAGGAATCACATCCGAGATAATTATCCATCACTGATCCAATGCCTACGAGATTTTCACATCTTGTGCTTCGCTTATTTACTTTTCCGTTGCTACTGTTACAATTACTACAAAGCTATTATCTTTACTTTTGCCACTGTTAGCATTACTATCATACCACTTTTCTACTAAATACTTTGCTGCAGATACTAAGTTATCCAGGTGTGGTTGAATTGACAACTCAACTTCTAATACTTAAGAATATTCTTTGGCTCCCCTTGTGTCGCATCAATAAATTTGGGTTGAATACTTTACCCTCGAAAGCTGTTGCGATCCCCTACACTTGTGGGTTATCAAGGCGGTGCACTTGCGCCGCTCCGGCGAACTTGTATGTGGGATCGGACGACCGGCTGTTCGAGGGAGATCGGACAAGAAGGAGACGATCCACGCGGACGCGCTGCCCCAACTCTTCTTCCGCTGCACGGCACTGCGCGTCTAGTGGTAAGGATCTGTGATCCATCTCCCGTAGAATGTTCTTGGTTGTTCTGTGCATAGGAAAATTTACAGTCGACGCACCCTACCGTAGACCCCAACCATGGTATCAGAGCCTCTGCTATAGGATTTGGATTCAGATCATATGCATATTAGATATGTGGAAGCAGCAGATGAGATCTATTGTCCTTGATGAGATCGGCTATGTGCACGGTTGATGAGATCAATTGCACAAGGGGATTGAAGAGGTTATGTTTTCTGATGATCGGAGTCGATGAGGTCGTGACACAACCTACCCCTACCGGTCAGTATCCGCCATCGGGGTTGATAGTGAAACGTAAAACCGAATCGGACTCGCGGTGATCGATAAGATCGGCCAGATCAGAAAATTCGGCGTGTGCATAGTGCCTTGTATTTCGTACACGATCACACAAACCGGTAGAATGCGATTCTATGCATAACTTTATTTTGCAGGGTTTGATGTGAATAGTATGGCTCATGTGTACGTGATGCATGCGTGTAAATTATACATGGCTTGCGTGTCGTGTTTGTCAGTCGGCAGGAGCCAAAGTGTTATCATTATATTGTATAACGACCTGTGTGTCGACTTGTGACTCTATGTAACATTCATTACTAGTTGTAGTAGTTGGATAATAGAGATCAGGTTGGTGGCTTGGCATCCCAGCGTGACAAACAAGATGGAGTTCGTAGATGGTCATCGGAGTCGGAGCTGACCTAGAAGAACGTCCATGAAGGAGCCATACTATTTCACAATATGTGTTTATTTGTGATTGTTATGCTTCTTTGTTTCTATGCATGTTAGAATGGTAGAATGATCCCTCATGAATATCAAGCGAATTGCCATCCCTGATGTTGCACCTTCGCACGTCAAGTACGTCTAGTAGTGGGCTCATAAAATTGGGGCACTGCTGGGTGTCCTTGAACTGAAGGGTTCGTGTTGGACACGGATATGCACTGCATCAGGTTAACTTGACAAGGCTATCAAAACGGTTTTGGGCCTTGTGGAAAAGAAGGTTGGGAGCCGGGGTATGAGATACCTTCCCGACCGACAGGAGTCATATAGAGATACGATTAGCAAGGAGTTGCTTACCGGATAGGTATGTTGGCTAGCAGTGATGCTAAAGCTCCCTAGTCGCATGCACTAGTCGGATCCTGAATCACTGAGAGTTTGCGGAGGGATGCTGACTTCAGTGGGAGTATTTCTGTTTAGGCTTGAATTACTCTACATAAACACATTGCTTAGTGATTGCATATTTTCTGTTGTAGATCAATGGCACTACCTACTCAACCCAACTTTGCATTGAAATCAATTCTGGAAAAGGATAAACTGAATGGAACAAACTTTACCACCTGGTATAGAAATCTGAGAATTGTTCTCAAGCATGATAAAAAGGAACATGTTCTAGAGGATCCACTTCCAGAGGAACCTGCCGATAATGCTAATGCCACAACTAAGAATGCCTACCAGAAACTCGTTGATGAATCAACGGAGATCAGTTGTCTAATGCTAGCTTGTATGGAGCCCGATTTGCAATAGCATTTCGAAAATGTTGAGGCCTACGATATGATCGAGAGTCTCAAGAGCATGTTTCAGACACAGGCTAGGACCGAAAGGTTCAATGTCTGGCGATCCTTGATGGATTGCAAGCTGAAGGAATGTGATGCACTGAGCCCGCATGTGATCAAGATGATCGTATATGTGCAAGCTTTGGATCGTTTGGGCTTCCCGCTCTTGGATGCGCTGGCTACTGATGTTGTTCTGGGTTCTCTTCCGCCCAACTATGGGACGTTCATCTCGAACTATCATATGCATGGCATGGATAAGAAGCTCACTGAATTGCATGGGATGCTCAAAGTGGCAGAGCAGGATATTAAGAAAGGCACACATCAAGTATTGATGGTGCAGAAATCGGCTAAGTTCAAGAAGAGTTGGTCCAAGAAAAAGGCTAAGGCAAAGGGCACGGAGACGGTAACCTCCGCCGCTGCGCTGAAGTCTGGACCGGACTCGAAGACCATTTGCTATCATTGCAAGGAGACTGGTCACTCGAAGAGGAACTGTAGCAAGTGGCTTGCAGAGCATGGCAAGAAGACCGGAAATGCTTCTTCGGGCAAAGGTACACTTGTTGCATATGTTATAGACATTTACCTTGCTGACATACCTAGTAGCTCTTGGGTATTTGATACCGGATCGGTTGTTCATATTTGCAACTCGATGCAGGGGCTGGTAAGAACTAGGCATGTGGCACAAGGGGAGATTGACATCAGGGTCGGCAACAAAGCAAGAGTTGCTGCATTGGAGGTCGGCACGATGCAGCTCCAGCTTCCTTCCGGATTCATTATGGAATTGAATAATTGTTATTACATTCCTGCACTTAGTTGGAACATTATTTCTGCCTCATGTTTGATGAGTCAAGGTTATGAATTCAATTTAAAGGACAATAGTTGTTCGATATTTTTGAATGGTATGTTCCACGGCTATGCACCCACTGTTGATGGGCTATTTATATTGAATCTAGAACAGGAGCCGGTCTATAACGTGAATGTCAAGAGGCATAAGCCTAATGAGATAAATCCGACATACTTCTGGCATTTCCGGCTTGGACACATTAGTCTGAAACGCATGAAGAAGCTCCATGATGATGGGCTCCTAACTTCATCCGACTTTCGGTCGTTCGAGACATGTGAATCATGCTTGCTCGGCAAGATGACTAAGTCTCCTTCCGCAAAGAGTTGCGAGAGGGCGTCTGAGCTGTTGGAGCTTATACATAGTGATGTGTGTGGTCCAATGAGCACAACTGCCCGAGGTGGCTATCAGTACTTCGTGACTTTTACCGACGACTTGAGTAGATATGGATATATCTATTTGATGAGGCACAAGTCGGAAACTTTTGAAAAGTTCAAAGAGTTTCAGAACGAGGTTGAGAATCAGCTCGGCAAGACTATAAAACTTCTTTGATCTGATCGTGGAGGTGAGTACATGAGCCAGGAGTTTGAAGATCATCTGAAAAGTCGAGGTATAGTACCTCAGCTCACACCTCCGGGTACGCCATAGAGAAACGACGTGTCGGAACGGGGGAATAGGACCTTGTTGGACATGGTCCGGTCTATGATGAGCAAATCGGATTTACCCTTGTCATTCTGGGGATATGCTCTAGAAACTGCAGCTTTCGCACTTAATAGGGTACCATCAAAATCCATAGACAAGACACCACATGAGATGTGGACCGGGAAGAGTCCCAGTTTGTCTTTTCTAAAGATTTGGGGTTGTCAAGCATTTGTCAAGCGACTTATGTCAAACAAGCTTACACCCAAGTCGAATAAATGCATATTCGTGGGATACCCGAGGGAGACCTTGGGATATAGCTTCTACAATCGTGAAGAGAACAAAGTGTTTGTTGCTCGGAACGGGGTTTTCCTTGAGAAAGAGTTTCTCAGTCGGGAGGCCAGTGGGAGGACAGTCCAACTCGAAGAAATTCGAGGACCACTCGGGGACGGCTCGGTTAGTGATGAGATCATACAGGAGTCTGTCAGGGAACCCGTAGTGGAAGCGGCACGGAACCACGGAGGTCGGAAAGATTGCGCAGAGTGTGTGATGCATTATTGCTAGAAAGCAATGAGCCGGCCACGTATGCGGAAGCGATGGTGCGCCCAGATTCCGAGGCATGGCTGGAGGCCATGAGATCTGAGTTAAAGTCCATGGATGAGAATCAAGTCTGGGACTTGATTGATCCACCACCTGACGTAACTGCCATTGGTTGCAAATGGGTCTTTAAGAAGAAAACCGATGTGGATGGAAATGTTCAGATCCACAAAGCTCAGCTTGTCGCTAAAGGTTATGGACAAGTTCAAGGAATTGACTACGACGAGACTTACTCGCCGGTAGCGATGTTGAAATCGGTGAGGATCGTACTAGCTATAGCTTCATATTTCTATTACGAGATATGGCAGATGGATGTTAAAACGGCTTTCCTTCACAGAAATTTAACCGAGGACGTGTGTATGATACAACCCGAGGGTTTTGTCGATCTGACTAGCACTAGTAAGGTATGCAAGCTCAAGAGATCCATTTATGGGTTGAGGCAAGCATCTCGGAGCTGGAATATTCGTTTTGATGAGGTCGTCACTGGTCTCGGTTTCATCAAAAGCGAAGAGGACCCTTGTTTATACAAGAAGTTAAGTGGGAGCTTGATAGTGTTTTTGATCTTGTATGTGGACGACATACTACCGATCGGGAATGATGTTTCGTTGCTGAACTCGGTCAAGGAGTCATTGAATGGCAAGTTTTCAATGAAGGACCTTGGTGAGGCAGTATATATTTTAGGCATTAAGATCTATAGAGATAGATCAAGGAGGCTGCTCGGCTTAAGCCAGAGCACGTACACAGATAAAGTGTTGAAGCGGTTCAACATGAGTGAGGGGAAGAAAGGGTTCTTTCCACTCTCACATGGTATAAGGCTAAGCGAGACTCAGAGTCCTTCAACATCTGATGAGCGAAGCAGGATGAGTAGGATTCCATATGCCTCGGCAATCGGATCCATCATGTATGCCATGATATGTACAAGGCCTGATGTTGCTTTTGCAATAAGCCTAACAAGCAGGTACCAGGCCAACCCAGGTGAGAGTCACTGGTAGCGGTAAAGACTATTTTGAAGTACCTGAAAAGGACTAAAGAGATGTTCCTAGTTTATGGAGGTGAGGAAGAGCTCGTCGTAAGGGGTTACGCCGATGCTAGTTTCCAAACCGACAGAGATGATTGTCGATCACAGTCCGGATTCGTATACGTCCTGAATGGAGGGGCAGTGCACTGGATGAGTTCCAAGCAGGATACGGTGGCCGATTCTACCATAGAAGCCGAATGCATTGCGGCTTGTGAAGCTGCAAAGGAAGGTGTTTGGATCCAACATTTTCTGGATGATCTTGGTATTTTCCCAGCCTCGGTGAAACCGTTGGACCTTTATTGTGATAATTCTGGTGCCATCGCATAAGCCAAGGAGCCGAGGAATCACCACAAGGTCACACACATAGACCGGAAATATCACCTGATATGAAAGATCATAAATAATGGTGATGTAGAGTTATTCAAGATTCACACGGATGCAAATGTTGCAGATCCATTGACTAAGCCGCATCCACAACCCAAGCATGAGGGGCACGTTAGAGCTATGGGCATTCGATGTCTATTTGATTGACTCTAGTGCAAGTGGGAGACTGTTGGAGATATGCCCTAGAGGCAATCATGTATGATGATATTTCCTATGTGTTTATGAATGAAGATAGTCCTTGGACATTATCAACGATGTTTATCAGCAATTACGTGACTTGTTTGTGGGACTATGCATTGTATGATGACTGTCCTAAAAGGTCCCTAGTCGAAAGGGCTGTGTGGACGCGCAGCCAACTTGACTAGCATATGACACGGTCGATGGCTCGGTCTCACTAGCCATGAAGCATTGGATGCTAACCGGATAATATGGACTTGGAAAGGTCTGGTCGGATTTGACGTAGTCGGATCCGAGTCGAGATAAGGTCCGAGTTGGACAGACTCAACTTTGAGACGTAGTGATATGTCATCTGTGAGTCTCTAGTACAACATATATTCTATGTCCTAAGACCTGAGCTGGCGCATGTACTCGGGTTGGTGACAGACTTGCTTTGGGCCGACCAAATGGTACTCCATGAATGGGTAGTTACAAAGGTAGGTTTCGGGTTTGTCATGTCCCATGCTACGAGACATGGTCGAGCAAGATGGAATTTCCCCTCCGGTCAGGAGAGGTATACTCTGGGCCCTTGTGTGATCTGACCAGGATAAGCATGGCCATGCGACATGGATTATGAGATAATTCGGTTTGTGGTCGACATCACTGGAACGAGAAAGAGGTCGGGCTACCACAAGGATGACAAACTCGCCTTGAGCCCGACAACATATATCGTGTGGCAAAGGGAATAGAAGTATGATGTACAAGTTCGCCTAACCAGCTTCATAGTCTGCTTGGTGGTCGACACTCCTTGCTAGAGGTTGCTACCAACCGTGCAGGTTGGAGGTGATCCAAACTGTGACCAAGCCGACTTGAACCTAAGGCATCGCGCTCTTAAGGGAAGGAACCTACAAGGTCAGATCCGAGGACACTGGTCGGATGTGATCCGAGCTATATTCGGATTGTGGACGAGTAGACTTGTGGGCTTTAGGGTCCGTGCAAGGCCCAAGTGTTGAGCCCGCGACAGACGCCTATATAAAGTGGAGGTGCAGCACGCTCATGCGGTTGATCGCTTCGGCGCTGCGACAAGGGTTTGCATGTGTTGCGAATAGCCACCTCCACACGCCGCCGACTGTGTGATCGGACCTAGCAGTCCGCCGCATGTTGTTCCTCCTGCACGCGAGGATACCGTTAGAGGCGGTGCACTTGCGCCGCTCCGGCGAACTTGTGCGTGGGATTGGACGTCCGGCTGTTCGAGGGAGATCAGACGAGGAGGACACAATCCACGCGGACGCGCTGCCCCAACTCTTCTTCCGCTGCACGACACTGCGCGTCTAGTGGTAACGATCTGTGATCCATCTCCCGTAGCATGTTCTTGGTTCTTCTGCGCGTAGGAAAATTTTAATTTGCAGTCGACGCACCCTACCGTAGATCCCAACAGAAAGGTGACTGCTCAGTCAACTATCAAGTTCTTAAAAGAATTGGTGTGTCATTTTGGAGTTCCCGCAAGGATCATTACCGACAATGGCACACAGTTCACGAGTCGTGCCTTCATGCAATATGTTCACACCCTCGGAAGCTAGGTCTCATTTGCCTTTGTCACATATCCCAGAAGCAATGGGCAAGCTGAGAGGGCGAACCCTGAAGTGCTGCGGGGCCTCAAAACAAGAACCTTTGAAACGCTGCGGAAGCACGACAAGCGGTGGATCCATGAGTTGCCGGTAGTCCTCTGGTCCCTCAAAACGACACCAAATCGAGCTACCGGGCAGACTCCCGTTTCCCTGGTCTATGTTCAGAAGCAGGTATCCCCATAGAACTCATTTATGGGTCACATTGAGTGCTTGCCTATAATGAAGTAGCGCAAGATTAGCATTGCGTGACGACGCTGTGCTACTCGAGGAGACCCGTCTCCGGGCTGCTATGCGTGCTGCACGCTATCAGCAAGCCCTCCATCGCTATCATAGCCGCAGGGTTCATGCTCGGAGTTTTGCGGAAGGCAACCTTGTCCTTAGGCGCGTTCAGTCGGCCAAGGGTACAAACATGTTGACGCCGAAGTGGGAAGGCCCTTACCGAGTAGTACGAGTCACCAGACCTGGCGTGGTCTGTCTGGAGACCAGAGATGGCATTGAATTGTAAAACTCATGGAATATTGAGCATCTCTGCAAGTTCTACCCGTAAGGCACGGCCGCGGGCCCTGCTCGGCAGCCACCCATTTGTACAGGCCTTGCCTCTGCTGCATGCAACCCCTTGTACAAAGCCAGGGCGATGACCCTGTGCACCAGAGAATAAATGAAGCGCTGGGGCCCCCCGACCAAGTTGAATGCATGCATGAGCATTCCAAGAGCATTTTCATAAGCATTTCATGAGCATCTGCATATGCATTTAGATAGGATCGCATCCTACATCATTCTCATCTACATAAAGTTGCAGGATCCTACCGTGAACTTGGCTTCTACAAGGAGTTGAGAAGATGGACCAACACTGCGATCCCCGGCAAGCCAAACAGATAAGTTCTACCTCTTGTCCATAAGTATTCTGCAGGCTAAAACTTGTGCATGAGAAAGCTTCGCCACTCTTTGAAACTTAGGTGCTCCCACTTTTGGCTCAAACGTTGCTTCAGCCTAGGTGGTCGCAGTGGCCTTTGCTAAGATAAGGTTGGCGGGGGCTGGTCCCTTTATTTTTTGCCCAGTAGACTCCGGGCCCCGGTAACAAAATAGAAAAAGGGTACTGGCAGGATAGCCTGCCAGGGAAGACTCATTTATTTAACTAAAGAGGCATCCCACCTCTGCATGGACATACCCTTGCACGAGTCCCGACAAGGCTCATCTTTTTCATTAGTATACTGATTATACAAGTACAAGCCTTATAGAACACATACATGGACTCGAGAGATTACATTATTTGAATTAAATTTTGGCAAGGGCCTACAGATTTAAGATTGGAAAAAGATAAGTGCTCCGTAAACTCCTCTCCCTGTTCCTTCTCCCCCAGGTAGTGCGGTGGGAAGAGAAGGGGTCAGGAAGAGCACCCAAACGGGAGTCCATCCCGATCATGTCATGGCCTGCCGGACACAGGCTTTGACAAGATCGGTAGTGGCGAGGCTGCGAAGGAGGAGGGCGAACAAAGCAGCTCGGCGGTGCCCTTGGTCACCACCACCAGGACTCGCAAGAAGCCCCAGCTCGAGCGACAGTGGAGTCATCCACCAAAGCTTAGCTGGAAGACTGCTGGAGGAGACGAAGGCACCAAGAGAGCAGCCCCCTCCCCGGCAACCAGAAGGCGGGTGATGACGGTGCCGGGAAGGAGGGGAAGAGCGGAAAGACGAGGTGACAGGTCACTTGGACGATACGAACGCGTGGATGCAATCGTACTCCGACCTGACGGCCTGCATCCCGCCTTCTCCGTGTTCCCTGGCTTCATCTTCATAAACTCCTCTACAAGGACGTGCCAGCCTCGCGACTCGGCATCCCCTCCGGAGAGACGGTGAGCGACCAAGATGACCAGGGGGCTTGAGACACACCGCACCCCACCATGGCGGGCAGGAAGGCACCCTCTTTATCAACATCAACCTCAGTTCCAAGGAGAGGGACAGTACTGGGATTTCTAACGATCACAAGCCCTTCACCTTGGATTTCTAACATCAACCTCAGTTACAAGGAGAGCGTCATCACCATTGCTTGGTGTCATCAGCTCCAAGCTCAAGCCTGGGCCCCTGCCCCGGGCTCTCGCTTGCAGCATACTTAAGACGAAGCAAGGCGGAGGAGGAGAGGGATGTGGATGAGCGCCTCCACCCCTCCCCCGCTCCTCCTTTTGTAGGAGAGCGAGCGACTAGGGGCTGATTCTGCGACGGGTAAACCACCATCCTCCTCCACCAATTCAAGAAGATCGGGCCCTCACCATAATGCTCTCTCGCACCCCGCGCCTCCGTTACCTACTCCGCGTGATGCATGCAACATACATGGCTAAGGATCTGGGCGTGGTGGGAAGAGTGAATTGGCAGTTTCTACCCCATGCGTTAAAGTCATTCATGGGCAACTATAAGGGCGGTGTAGGATCGAAACTATGTCTAGAGGGGGGGTGATTAGACTACTTGACCAAATAAAAACTTATCCTTCCCCAATTTTAGTTCTTGGCAGATTTTAGCAACAATGGACAAGTCAAGCAATCTTAGTACAATTCAAGCAAGCATGCAAAGAGTATATGAGCAGCGAAAAGTAAAGCATGCAACTTGCAAGAATGTAAAGGGAAGGGTTTGGAGAGTGCAAACGCAATAGCAGACACGGATGTTTTTGTCGTGGTTCCGATAGTTGGTGCTATCATACATCCACGTTGATGGAGACTTCAACCCATGAAGGGTAACTGCTGCGCGAGTCCACGGAGGGCTCCACCCAAGAAGGGTCCACAAAGAAGCAACCTTGTCTATCCCACCATGTCCTTTGCCGACGAAGGACTTGCCTCACTAGTGGTAGATCTTCACGAAGTAGGCGATCTCCTTGCCCTTCCAAACTCCTTGGTTCAACTCCACAATCTTGTCAGAGGCTCCCAAGTGACACCTAGCCAATCTAGGAGACACCACTCTCCAAGAAGTAACAAATGGTGTGTTGATGATGAACTCCTTGTCTTGTGCTTCAAATGATAGTCTCCCCAACACTCAACTCTCTCTCACAGGATTTGGATTTGGTGGAAAGAAGATTTGAGTGGAAAGCAACTTGGGGAAGGCTAGAGATCAAGATTCATATGGTAGGAATGGAATATCTTGGCCTCAACACAAGTGTAGGTGGTTCTCTCTCAGAAAATGTAAGTTGGAAGTGTAGGTTCATTCTGATGGCTCTCCCTACGAATGAAGAGGAGGTGGAGGGGTATATATAGCCTCCACACAAAATCTAACCGTTACACACAACTTGCCAATCTCGGTGGGACCGAATTGAGAAACTCGGTCAGACCGATTCAACAAATGTAGTGACCGTTAGGATTTTCGGTGGGACCGACATGCAACTCGGTAGGACCGATATGGTTAGGGTTAGGGCATAACGTAATCTCGGTGAGACCGATTACACAAACTCGGTGAGACCGATTTTGGTAATAAGCTAACCAGAGGGTTGGTCAAGTAAACTCGGTGGGACCGATTCGCTCATTTCGGTGAGACCGATATGTTAAGAAAGGGAAACAAAGAGTTTACATTGCAATCTCGGTGGGACCGCTCGCTCATCTCGCTGGGACCGAAACGTTACAAAGAGAAACAGAGAGATTACAATCCCATCTCGGTGAGACCGAGATCCCTATCGGTGAGACCGATTTGCCTAGGGTTTGTGGCAGTGGCTATGACATCTGAACTCGGTGGTGCTGGATAGAAAGAATCGGTGGGGCCGAGTTTGACTTTTGGTTTAGGTCATATGTGGATGTGAGAAAGTAGTTGAGGGCTTTAGAGCATATCACTAAGCATTTTGAGCAAGAAAGCGATTATGCAACACCTCATCCCTCCTTGATAGTATTGGCTTTTCCTATAGACTCAATGTGATCTTGGATCACTAAAATAGAAAATGTAGAGTCTTGAGCTTTGAGCTTGAGCCAATCCTTTTGTCCTTAGCATTTTGAGGGGTCCACTTTTCTCATCCATGCCATGCCAATCATTGAGCTTTCCTGAAATATTTATCTTGAAATAGCATTAGCTCAATGAGCTATATGTTGTTAGGAATTACCAAAACCACTTTGGGATAGTTGCACTTTCAATCTCCCCCTTTTTGGTAATTGATGACAACATATAGATCAAAGCTTCGACAAATGATAATAAGATTGAAAACATTGTCGCTTTGAGAAGTGTGTGAAAAGTAAGAGCTCCCCCTAAATTTGTGCATTATTTAAAATTTGCTTTGGACTGCAATGCACAAAGAATTAGAATCATGGGTTACTCTTCCATGACATACATCATGGTGGAGCGCTCAAAATGATAATACTTAAATACATGCACTCATCACCAAGCAAAGTGAATGATCATATATGAATTTAAAAGGATAATGTCATCCAACAAGCATTAAGGTAGCATCATATATGATCAACCACATGATCATCCAAGTATCACACAAAAGCATAAAGTATCTCAAACAAGCAAATAACAAAGTTCAACCACCAAAAACAAGAGAGAACAAAAATCAACACTCTCTCTCGAAACCTATGATTTATACATTTTCTCCCCCTTTGGAAACAAGTTACCAAAAAGTTCATAAAAAATGCAGAGTGCTAGATCGACTCTCAGGATTGGTCTTCAGGTGGTGGTGTACATAGAACTCCAAGGACGAAGGCATTAGTTGATGTAGATGGATCTGGTGGAGTGGGTGCTGGAGCTGGTGGCACTGAAGCTGTAGCTGGTGCAGATGATGTAGCTCTGGTGTCTGGAACAGGCACTACAGCAGATCTCTGACTTCTGGGCACTCTAGCAGAAGCATCAGTGGTAGGCTTGCCCTTCTTCTCCCGCACTTCATCCTGAAGTTGCTCAACAACTGATTGTATCTCAGTGACCTTCACATCTAAATCATAGAACTTCTGCTCCATGATCCTCTCCAAGCTCTCCTGGTTTTGAGTCAGGGTGGCCAATCCCTTCTCAATCCTCAAAGTGGAGGCAATCAAGTAGCCATGCTGATCTTGCTTGCTGTTCAGGAAATACTGAGATGCCTCATCAATGGTTGGCATCTTTGCAGCCTTTTCAGTCCTTGCCTTCTCCTTCTTCTCTTGTGCTTGCACAGAAGATGGTTCATTTTCATCCATTACCACAGTGTTGTCCTCAAAGTCTCGGTAGATGGGCATGTGTTCCTTGTCCAAGAGATATGTGCCAGTGCCCATCTTGGAGTTGATTAGCTCCTGGATCTGTGGTGCATACCTACAACTTCTCTTCTGATCAGCAGCTGTCCTCTTGATAGTTTCCACAATTAGGCTCATGACTTTGAACTTTTGAGGCACATCAAATATGTGAAGCAGGTTAATTGCATGGCCTCTGATCATCTTGTGATCACCCGACTTTGGCAAGAGAGTGTGCCTGAGGATCCAGTTGATTGTTGGCAAACCTGACAGAAGGTAATGTACTAATCCAAATTTGTGTGTCTCAACAGCAGCATCTGGGATCTCTCTGTACATATGTGCCATGGAGTTGTGATCCTTCTTCTTCTTGGCATAGACATCCAAGTCATCCTCATTCTCCTGAGGAGCATTGATCAATTTTGCCCATTCTTCAACTGTTGATTCGTACCTAGTACCTTCAGACATCCAGACAATCCTTTCATCTGGGTAGAAGTGATCTGTGGAGTAGAACTGCATAATAAGCTCATCATTCCACTTTGTGAGCTTCTGCCCAACAAAGTCCTCTACTCCACAAGACTTGAAACTATCATAGACTCCTGGATAGTGCTCTTCATTTTACCTGATGTACTTCCAGTCCACCCATCACATATCACAGACTATAGGCTTCTTGACAAGCAACACTGTCTCATAGAAGTCCTATTGTTCCTTTGTATGGAACCTATAGTCCATAGCAGTTATTCTCCTGACTGCATAGGGATCAGTCAATCTCCACTTTCTGACTCCTGCATCCTTCCTGAGCTTCATGTCCTCGGCTACTGGATGAACATCATTGTGATCTCGAATTTTGGGCTTCAACTTCCTCAAAACATGTGCGTCATCATCTTCTTCTTCTTTTATAGCAGCTTTAGGCACTGGGGCCTTGTTCTTCTCTCCAGTAGGAATATTCCTTGTATTCCTCTTGGGTGCAGCTTTGGGCTTTGGAGCAGCTGCCTTGGGAGCTTCTTTGGGCTTTGATGGAGCAGCCCCTGACCTGATAGCATCTCCCATAAGCTTTTGAGTTTTAGGTGCTGGTGCAGTAACCTCTTCTTCTTCTTATTCCAGCATGGAGGGCTTTCCAACAACCCTGGCCATGGTCTTCTTGACCCTTTCTTTCCTTTTCTTCCCTTCTGCGGCAGCCTCTTTGGGTTCAGATTCCAAAGTTACTTGAGTTGAGGCTCTGGCTTTAGACATGGGAATTCTTCTTGCAGGTGCGTTGGTCCTCATACCAGGCTTAGTGGCAGCAGCTGTGCCACATTCCTTTTTCAGGACCTTCTTCTTTGAGGTGGCCTCATCCTCAACAGCCACATAGTCCTCATCCTCAGAATCTGAGGTTCTCTTCTTTCTGGCCCTGGTGGCTGCCTTAGGCAAGTTGCTAGGTGTGCTCCTGCTACCATCATAGCTGCTAGAGGGACTAGTGCCCTCACTCATGTGAACTTGCTCCTCAGACTTGTTCTGACTGTCACTCTGATCTGACATGATGCAAATACTAACAGCAGACCCTGTGAATAGATATAGATGAGGTAGAGTAGATGAGCATCACAAAGTACAGAGGTTTTTGCAAAGGAATGAATCAAAAATTAGTTTTAGTTTTCCACAGAAAGCATTTCGGATCTACCGATTTGAAAACTCGGTGATACCGAAGCAGCTTTTGGAACCTAAACTAGTGAACTCGGTCAGAACGAGTCACAGTTTGGTGGCACCGAGGCTGCTAGGGTTTCACAAAGTCCTGAACTCGGTCACACCGATTTGCAATTCTCGATCAGACCGAGAATCACATGTGCACTAGCCTGAGCCAAATCGGTGGAATCGATTTCTTCAACTCGGTTGGTCCGAGATGATTTCAGTGGAAACCTAACCCTAAATTTTCAATCCAAACCTAATCTACGGAGTGTTTTCGCTCGATAGGAGTTCTCAATTGTGGCAAGATACATGGCAAAAGAATGTGCTAGGAATCGGAGTGGGATTAGCACAAGGATCAAGTCCATACCCTAAGTGCGGCGATGGACTTGCTACGGCGGAGACGATTCCCATTAACAGCGGCGGAGAACAGTGGTGGGAGGCAGCTGGGGACGAGGAGGATGATCCGGAGACCCAGGGAGGCAGAGCAGACTGAGCGCGGGCGAAGGGGTTCGGAGAAATTTCCAAATTTTGGCCCGGGGATATATATAGCCTGACCCTGTCGGTGTGACCGAGTGGAACAACTCGGTGGCACCGAGATGCATAATTGCAAGCAGTTACTGCAACTCGATGTGACCGAAGAGTTCAAATCGGTTGCGCCGAGGTTGAAAATCTAAATTGACTTAGTGATATCGGTATGACCGAAATGGATGAATCGATCAGACCGAAATGCACAAAGAAGTTTTGGAAGTTTAAGTCTATGACAAATCGGGGACTCTGAGTGCTCCTCACACGGAGTGGTTCGAATCTGACTTGATCAAACTTTGTGATGTAGCATGAATAGAGTTTGAGACAAGAAAATCATAGATAGCTAGAGAGGGTTCTTAGGCATTCTTTTCCATCCACTTGGCAAAAGAAAATAAACCAAACAATCAAAGCAACAAGTGGATGTCCTCGAATGAGTAAAATATGCAACCAACATGCTCACACAATAAAATGGAAAATGAAATATGTGGCAAAGCATGCACAACCATTCTAGCATCTATCAAGCAATTGGCAATGACTAGGTCATCTATATATGAGTATATTGACTTAGGAGTCAAATGAGAACATTTGATCATAGGTCATACTCATCGTTTAAGCACAACTGGGGTTACCACTTTTACATAAAGCATTGTTGTGTTCACACCATTAGAGTTGCTTTAACTCAATTCTTAGAGTAAAGCCCCCCCTAGATGCGAGATCCCCCCTAGGAGGGATGAACTAACCTTGGGTTTTGTCAATGATGACTTCATGTAGGTGTTGAAGATGTGGATGCTCAATGTTGATGTAGATCATTTGGAGCAATCCTTTGGAGTGAGTTGCACTTTCAATACCTACATGGGTTAGTCCCACAAGGAACAAACAAGGATATCCATAGACATAGAGTGATGCACACACAAGATGATGTCTATGAAAGCATTAGGTTACCTTGTCCCTTGTCTTACCAACAAGAGGGTTTGTGACTCCATGAACAAGTGCAAGATGTGGAAGTTGATTGCACTTGTTGTTGCCAAAATGATAAGAGTGAACTATGTTGGCGGAGTCACCCTCAAGAACTCTCTAGTTCTTGTTCTTCGGGATCCACATCATCTTGATGGGAATCCTTGGAGTTGTAGTCATACCTTATGAACTAGAACTTGATGTAGTCTTGGGAACCCACTTGACCAAGGCCTTAGGAGCTTCTTCCAATGCATCAATCTCCTCTTGAAGCTTATCCTTGCCTTTTTGCTTATGGTCTTGTGGTGGAAGATCATCTTGAGCTTGTGTCCCTTTGAAGGAAGTAGGATCATACTTCTCTTGTTGAGGAACAAACTTCGTCTTGGGGTACTGATCTTCTTCCCACTCAACTCCATTGGCATTGAACTTTCGTTCAAAACCAACACCTTGGTTCTTCCGGTGCCTTCCTTGCTTGCGTACAATTTCCTCGAATTGTTTACTCCCGGCAAGGCTCTTGTAAACACCTTTCTCTATAATTCCCTTCAATAAGCTATTTTCTTGCTCAAGTGTAACTTGGCTAAGAGAATCACTAGTGGAATCAAGAGAACTACTAGAAGCAACGTTCGGATTTCGGGTTCCGGCAGACCCTTGAGGTTCAAACACTGGGGTGCACACAGAGATCACACCCCAGCCTACTCATGTCTCACCGCCTCGCTAGGATCTAAACTACACGAAGAACAACACAAAGGACACAAGATTTATATTGGTTCAGGCCACCATTGTGGTGTAATACCCTACTCCAGTGTGTGGTGTGGTGGATTGCCTCTGGGGCTGATGAACAATACAAGGGAAGAACAGCCTCGCGAGGGTCTGTTCCTATGGTGGTGCTGTCCAAGGTTCTTCTCTCTGGCTGGTCTCCAGATCAGATGCCGATGGACCCGGTCCCTCTACCCTGGGGGTGGCTAGTCCTATTTATAGGCGGAGGCCCTGGGTCTCTTCCCAAATATTGAGCAGGAAGGGCACCAACAAT
This sequence comes from Triticum aestivum, assembly GCF_018294505.1. Taxonomy (NCBI): domain Eukaryota; kingdom Viridiplantae; phylum Streptophyta; class Magnoliopsida; order Poales; family Poaceae; genus Triticum; species Triticum aestivum. Next base: position 452,156,600 of record NC_057804.1, read on the forward strand.
TGGCCATTTTGAAGGGGAACATCTAGTACACTTATCCTGACTAAAGTTGGTCCTCGCCTGCCAAAGACCCTGACGATGACGCTGGCTTGGGCTCCACGATGACCTCTGTTCTGCCGCCCCGCTGGTCTTGGTCTTGTTGCACCGAAATGGTTGCCTTTGCTTGATACCCTTGCCTGCGCTT
>NC_057804.1:452157033-452224705 GCF_018294505.1 Triticum aestivum
GGGAAACAAGGACTCTGCGCAGGCCGGCGCCCGCTTGGCGCCCGCCTGGCCCTGGTCGTCATGGCTTGCGTCACGGGCACCTCGTGAGGTACCCTGCCTTGATCTCTCCGCCTCCTCGCGAGCCAGCCTCACAAGGCCGTGCCTGAGGAAGCCTCCTGTCGCCCTTCCCCGCGAGGCTTGGCCCCTCGCGAGGGTCTTGAGCATGTGTTGATGAAGATGGGCCGTGCTGGGCCCCTCCTTGAGCCACGCCGCAGGCCGCAGGCCACAGGCAAGCAAGTCTGGGTACTCCCGTTCACAGAACACCGACAGTAGCCCCCGGGCCAAAGGCGCGCTCGGGCTTGGCTTAGCAGAGAAGCAAAGAGGCAAGTGCGAAGTGCCGCGGGCCCCAATAGCCTGCGGCCTTGGGCGCCGCGTGGCGTTTGATTGGACGCGGGCGTCCCTATTCACCCACGCCTCCTTATTTTGCGCCCTGCTAGGCGGACCCGTGGGTGCACACAATCTCCCCTCTTCTCGCCGCTCGCGCGCCTCCTGCTCTTCCTTCTCTCGAGCTCCAGCCTCCGCCTCCAATCCTATCTCGAATCCTCCCCCTTCCCGTCGCCATGGCTCCGAGGAAGAAGGGGAAAGGACAAAAGCTGGTGCCTTCATCCGGCCCATCGCCATCGATGGCTCCCGCTGTTGATAAGTCGATTATACTCAACCTGGAAGGCTTGGACAACGTCAGCTCCGCCATTGCCACCATCTTCAACGAGTGTGGGAGGACGACGGTCTGGCCCGCGTCTCACTTCTCCATTGATAGGATAGCCACCGAGGTCCAGTACTTTGCTGATGCCCTGTGGGCGGGATTGGTTCCCCCCTTTTCTGATTTCTTCAATGCCGTTCTTTCCCACTACCAGATCCACATGATGCATTTGGGTCCCGAATCCATTGCTCTTCTTGTTGTTTTTGCTTTTGTTTGCGAGGCGATGATGGGCATCCCTCCTTCCGTTGCTTTGCTGCGCCATTTCTTCTCTTTGCGTCTTAGTGACCCCTCGCAACGCTTGGGGTGCGTGAGCTTCTTTGTCGCGCCAGAAACAGAGGCCTCGGGAATTGACTTCAGACTCCCTCCTCCTGCGACTGGGTTCCAAGAGCGGTGGTTGTACGTGGATGCCGGAGTACTCATCCCCCTGCTCTCGGAGCCCACCTTGCCTGCCGTCCCCAATTCGAGCTGGGGCCAGGAGACGCTCACGAGCCCCCGGCTCGTCTTCGTGTGGCATCGCTTCGCGTACTTGAGGGTGCTCGGTGTGACGGCGCCCAAGGTGGTGAAGGAGTTCCTCCTGCGCTGCATTGCCCCTCTCCAGCGCCATTCCCGCCGGATGTGGTCTTTCGGGGGGCGTGGAGACCGCATGAGGCTCCAAGAGGAAGATCTGACTCCTGAAGTGTTGAGGAAGGTTCTCATGATCCTAACTGGCGACCCTTCTCCTGGCAGCATCCAGCATGGTGGCGCCTTGTTGTACCTCTGCTTGAGTAGGGGTGACTTCGTGAAGCAGATGCCCAGCTTCGACGAATGGGGGACTGCGCCCCGCAGGCCTCAGGGGGCCTCGTGAGAACCCAGCCGTGGTGGTCGCCCTTCCGGTTGCCCACGACGGTCCCTCCTCGAGTGGTGGAGCTGGGAGGCAGGGCCACCGGGGGCTGAGGCGACCGCTATCATGACGACGACGCCAAGCGGGGCTCTTGAGGCGATAGCTCCTGAAGTCCGTCCTGCGGTGATAGAGGGGGCTGAGTCGTAGCCCGCAGTCCCAGTGGCAGAGGCCTCTGATGCTACAGCCACCCTCCATGGTGCGACGTCTGGCAGCAGGCACCAAGGCGATGCCCCCGACGTTGACCTCATCGGTGCTTCTTCCTCGTCGCAGGCTGACCCTTGCGCCGAGCTCCTGGGTCGCTTCCGAGTGGACTTCGAGGCCCTCCGAAAGATGAGGGAGGCCTTGGGTGATGATTACCCTTGCCGCCTATTGAAGCATAGGAAGTACTTCGCCACTGATGAGTAAGGCTTTCCCTTTCTCTGTCCCTTACTTTCCTACTGCTTCAACTGATTATCACCCTGCAGGGCCCTTCCCGCCGAGTCCGCGGAGATGGCTGAGGAGCCATCCCTCCAGGCCCCGCCCTCTCCACCTTCCCCAAGTGCCCCGGGCTCTAGCACTGCCCTTGTGGTGAGGCCGGTCGGAGAGGCGGGCCATCTTGTGGTGCATCCTGATTCTGCGCACCTCGCGACCATCCTTCGCGAGCCCTCCCGGGGCATAGCCAGCCTGCCCTGGGATCTTCGACTGGTTGTGGACAGCGTCGGGCTGAGGTCAGCCCTGCGGTCTTCCTTGGAGGGTGAACTGGTCCCGGGCCAGGCTTCTGGTGAGGCGCGTCCGGTCACCGCGAGAACGCCAGCCCCTAGGCCCCTGCCTGGAGGGGGCATGCTGGTCCATGGCCCTCCCCGCGCGCCCGAGGCGGAAGGCGATGCGGAAGACGTGCTCGAGCGTGCTCGGGAGCGCCGCGCCCTCCGCCAAGGGTTCCTCCGGAGGGCGGCGGACGCGGTGAACCAGGTTGGTGTAGAGCTCAATGACGAGGACGCACGTCTTGAGGCCGAGGGCCTGCGCCTAGCTGAGGAGAGGCGCAAGATGAAGGTGGCCGTTGCCCTTGCGCACCACCAGCGTGACCTTGACAATGAGAAGGCCGAGGTGTTGCTGGCAGCTTCTCGGGAGGCCTGCTCCCGGGCCGTCTTGGAGGCTCAGGAGGCTGACCGTCGGCACAAGGTCGCAAAAGAGTGGGCGTGGGAGCTCCGGGCCTGGAATAGCTCCCTGGAGGAGCAGGTGGAGTTGCATGAGGCAGCCCTTGCATCGATGGAGGGGGCTTCGGCCGACCGGGCGGAGCTCCAGAGACGCGAGGAGGCACTGACGATGGAAGCCACCGAACGCACCCTGGACCTCGAGAGGTTGGAGACAAGGGAGCTCATGGTGATGCGGGAGGAGGATGACGTTGCTGAGAGGGAAGCCCGAACCGCAGAAGAGGTTGATCGCTGGGTGGGGGCGGCCCGCTTGAACCTTGAGCGCGAGTTCGAGGAGAGGCTGGAGTTGATCAAGGTTGAAGCAGAGGGGAGGACCACAGCCCTGAAGTCCAAGCTGGATGAAGTGACGTGGCGCGGGGACGCTGCCCAAGCCGCTCTTGGCGCGGCACAGGCGGAACTAGCTTCCTCCCGTGCCGAGGTGCTTCTTCTCCACCAAAGGGTGGACGCGGCCGAGGCCGTTGCACGGCGGAACGAGGACGAGATACGCCAGCGGCAGACCGTGGAGCACGTGCACAGCCCCATGCTCTGTGAGCTCAAGGAAAGAGCCAACACGGCCCTGGGTATCATCTGCGAGGCAGCCGTTGGGGAACCTCGTGTGGTCAACTATGCCGGTAATCTTCAGTTCTTCACTAACGTGGTGACGCAACTGGAGGCTCGGGCGGGCAAAGCCGACAGGTTGGTGGAGGAGAGGAGTCATGCCCTACTGGGGCGTGCTTTTTCTCGCGTCTTCAGTCATCTCCAGAATATGGATCACCATTTCGACTTTGACGCCGCCATCGCACCGGTACCCCTGGCGATCCGGGGCGATCTGGCGCGTTGGGTGGAAGATAACATGGACGCCCTTGTCAGGGCTTTCACCTCCGACGACGACGGCGTGGTCGTGGCCGCTGATGAGGGCGGAGTGGTGAACGGCCCAGGTTCTGTCGGCGGCGGCGCAGAAGGCGATGGCGAGGCCAGTGATGCCAGTGGCGACTCCGGAGGTGTCCCTGAGGATGCATTGGGGGATTTATCCGATTGACCGCGTGTTGTTCCTGCTTCCATACTGCGCAGAGAGAGTTCGGGCTTGGCCCAGAGGATTGTAAGAGCATTTTGGGAGGGGGGCCCTTCATGTAAAAACTTGCAGTTAGCGTATTTATAGACATGATATCACCCGTGTGCCTGCACCAGCCGACTGGTCTCGTGGCGAGTCGACTGGCCTATTACCTTTGACCCGTACGGGCCCCCAGCCTTCAGGGGGCAGTGGTGTTATGAATGTCTCCTGAATGGGCATGTTGAACCTGCAAGGAGAACCTCCGGAGAGGGCGCGGTGACGGCAACCTGGGCTGCGCGCATGCTGGGCCTAACCCGGCTCGCGAGGGGCTCACGAGGAGAGGCGGCTAAGGCCGGACGGACGCAAAGCGGTGACCAGAATGCGAGAGATTGCTTGAACGAGACGAAACACCCCTTCCCCGAACACACGCAAGTCTCAAGCTCAAATCCAACTTAAATCCAAACAGGGAAAAGCAACAACCAAGGGGAAAAGCAAGGAAAGCAGAAAAAGCCGTGTCCGGCACCTAGTCTAGTCTTCGACGTCTTCTCACCAACGCAGAGCTAAGTGCTGCCATTGGGCGTGGGCGGGAGCCCCCGAGGCCCAAGGGCGGCTCTCCGGAGACACCGGGGCATGTACAGCCCCACTCATTATTACGTGAGAGTGTCACGGGGCGGCGAGCTTCACAGGCACTGAGCCTTCTTCACAGGTACCGGCCTTGCTTCACATCGCCAGACGAGGGCCCCGCCTTGCGCCACACTCTAGTGCCATCGACGACGGCCGGAAACCGAGGACGCCGCCGATGGGGTAGAGCGGTCGCCAGCGGTTCCCCCGACGACCACGGGTCCTCTGCCGGGGGTAGGCCCTGAGGCACCTCCCCGGTAGAGGGCCTACCTCCTGAGGACGCCTTGCTCCGAACGCCGCGGTGGTGATGCCGGATCCCAACCCCTCTCCTGCAGCCCCCGGCGCCCTCCTCCTGAGGGGTAGGAAGCTGTTGGATTGGGGCAGCCATCTACCGCGACGACCTGTACCTCCTGCGACCCATGGTTAACGTATGCTTGCTCCTGAGGTATTAGTGGTACCCGATAATCGCTGCCTCCAGCGCGGTCGACGGGGCTTTCCCGGGCTCATGAAAGAGCTCAGCTTCGAGTGTCTCTTCCCCCCAACTTGGGCCGAGGAACAAGCTGTGATCTTCCTCCTACGCATGTCCTTGATCCATCATGTGGGGCACGTACTCCTCCGGGGCCGCCACCCCGAACGCTTCACTGTAGTGCCCCGTGTGCCATGCAGTCCTGCTTGAGGCGCCCACCTGGGGGTGGTGGCGCGATAGCCCGCTGGGACCGTGGGCTGCGGCGAGTCCTCCTTCGCTGGCCGGAGGCGGAGGTAGCACCGTTGGTGACCAAGCGCTGACGGCCAGGGTGGTGTTGGAGTGGCCGTGGAACCCGCTCGGGGCTGTGCGGGCGCGCGTGGGGCCTCCGTGCGATCCGCCTTCGGCCTGAGGGGGCAGCTGGGTGCAGAAGGGGTGAGCCCCCGAGGCGGCGGAGCCCAGAAGCTCTGCCACCCGCTCCAGTAACACGTCGCGGCCGCCCTCTTGCAGCCTGCATTGCAGCAGCTCTCGCGCTACTGTGAGCGCAGCCCTTGAGTTCGCCTGCTCTCGCCGCGAGTACGGCACCGCAGCCGCGGTGTGGCTCGAGGCCCTGGCTGCCGTCCGCACCTGCCGCGGCGTGAGAGCTGGTGCCGCTTGACCGCGTCGCCCGCGGCCTGAAGTGCCTTGCGGACCGTGGGCTACCTGGGGCGCAGGGTTGAGGTCGCCTTGGGCAGGCGGCTCTGTGCGGGGGGGCCACACCGCCTAGGGATCGGGATTGCCCGTCAGGTCGCCGGACATGTTGATGATGGTGCGACGGGCGGTGAAACACAAGGCGATGGAAGGCGGATTCTGGTGCACCCCTACCTGGCGCGCCAAATCTCGGATTTCGGGTTCCGGCAGACCCTTGAGGTTCGAACACTGGGGTGCACGCGAAGATCACACCCCCAGCCTACTCATGTGTCACGGCCTCGCTAGGATCTAAACTACACGAAGAACAACACAAAGGACACAAGATTTATACTGGCCCAGGCCACCATTGTGGTGTAATACCCTACTCCAGTGTGTGGTGTGGTGGATTGCCTCTGGGGCTGATGAAGAATACAAGGGAAGAACAGCCTCGCGAGGGTCTGTTCCTATGGTGGTGATGTCCAAGGTTCTTCTCTCTCGCTGGTCTCCAGATCAGATGCCGATGGATTCGGTCCCTCTACCCTGGGGGTGGCTAGTCCTATTTATAGGCGGAGGCCCTGGGCCTCTTCCCAAATATTGAGTGGGAAGGGTGCCAACAATTGGCCATTTTGAAGGGGAACATCTAGTACACTTATCCTGACTAAAGTTCGTCCTCGCCTGCCAAAGACCCTGACGATGACGCTGGCTTGGGCTCCACGATGACCTCTGTTCTGCCGCCCCGCTGGTCTTGGTCTTGTTGCACCGAAATGGTTGCCTTTGCTTGATACCCTTGCCTGCGCTTGCCCCCCCCCCTTGCACCAAAGGGGAAACAAGGACTCTACGCAGGCAGGCGCCCGCCTGGCCCCGCCTGGCCCTGGTCGTCATGGCTTGCATCACGGTCACCTCGTGAGGTACCCCGCCTTGATCTCTCCGCCTCCTCGCGAGCCAGCCTGACAAGGTCGTGCCTGAGGAAGCCTCATGTCGCCCTTCCTCGCGAGTCTTGGCCCCTCGCGAGGGTCTTGAGCATGTGTTGATGAAGATGGGCCGTGCTGGGCCACTCCTTGAGCCACACCGCAGGCCGTAGGTAGGCAAGTCTGGATACCCCCGTTCCCAGAAAGCCGACAGCAACAACAGTTGATTTAGCATGATTATTGTTACTACTAGAGGAAGAATCCTTCTTGTTCTTGTTACTAGACTTGACTTGAGGCATGTAAGTAGATAAGAGTAAACGCTTGGCAATGTAAGAAGAAATTTTCTTGTGAAGATCATCATTGATTGCCTTTAAGAACTCATGCTCTTGCTCAAGGTTGAGCTTTTCAAAGCGTAACTTCTCATGAGTCCTTAAAAGATGTCGATGATCTCCTAAGATAGTTTCATGAGCTAACTTAAGAGTGTTTAGTTCTTTAGTTAGAAGCTCAATCTTCTCCTTATCATTGTCATTCGTTTTATCTTGATTAGCATGATTAATTGACGTTTCATCATAGGATTCATCACTAGAGTTGTCAACAAGTAAATCATCATCACCTAACAAGTCATCTTCATCACTATTGAAATCAACATACTCGGGGTGTGATACCTTTGGGCCTTTAGCCATGAAGCATCTTCCAAGTCCTTCATTTGGTGAATGAAATATGTCGTAGGAGTTGGTTGACACAAGTGCTAGACCGGCAACACCTTCATCTTGAGTATGTTCGGAGTTGGAGTGATAGCTTCTCTCAGAGTGATTGTCGGAGTCGGAGCCGGATACCAATCCACCAACATGTGCTTGATGTCTTCGTCTTGTGTAGATCCATGATGACTTGTCCTTCCTTTCTAGATCCTTGCTTCTCCGGGATGTTCTTTGTTCATAACGATCATCTCTACTCCTTCTCTCTCTTGGTGGTGATTCTTCTATTCTACTTCTCCTCTTAGGTGATTCTTCTCTTCTCTTGTAGGGAGTCATACACTCATTGGAATAGTGTTCGGGTCTTCCACAATTGTAGCAATTATGCGCTCGACTAGAAGATCTTTTGTCATTGTAGGGCCTTGACTTGGAACTTCTATCCGTGGTTCTACTTTTGTAGAACTTGTTGAAGTTCTTCACCATTAGGCTCAATTCTTCATTGAAGGTTTGTTTCTCTCTTGTAGATGTGGGAGCTTCACATGAGGCTTTGTAAGCACCACTTGACTTGTTGTGGAGCTCCTCCTTATCCTTGAGTGACATCTCATGAGCAACAATTCTTCCAATGACTTCCGTTGGCTTGAGATTCTTGTAATTGGGCATCATTTGTATCAATGTGCACACGGTATCGTATTTTCCTTCCAAAGCTCTTAGGATCTTCTTGATGATGAATTTGTCGGTCATCTCTTCACTTCCTAAGCCGGCAATCTCATTTGTAATGAGTGCAAGCATAGAGTACATTTCAGTGACCCCTTCACCATCCTTCATCTTGAACTTGTCAAGTTGACTTTGAAGCACATCCAACTTGGATTCCTTGATGGAGTTAGTACCTTCGTGCATATCAGTCAAAGTGTCCCAAATTTCCTTTGCATTCTCAAGACGGCTCATTTTGCTGAATTCTTCGGGGCACAATCTGTTGAAGAGGATATCACAAGCTTGAGCATTGTATTGTAGCATCTTCAATTCATCTGTGCTAGCTTCACGGTTCGGTTCTCTCCCATCAAAGAATTCACCTTGCAAGCCAATACACACAATAGCCCAAACGACGGGGTTATGTCCAAGAATATGCATTTTCATCTTATGCTTCCAACTAGCAAAATTAGTACAATCAAAGTAAGGACCTCTATGGTGATAGTTTCCCTTGCTAGACGCCATACTCCCCTAGGTTGTGAAACCAAGGCTATGACCACCAAAAGCTATGGAAATCAAAGCAAATGGAGACCAAAGCTCTGATACCACTTGTAGGATCGAAATTATGTCTAGAGGGGGGTGATTAGACTACTTGACCAAATAAAAACTTATCCTTTCCCAATTTTAGTTCTTGGCAGATTTGAGCAACAATGGACAAGTCAAGCAATCTTAGTACAATTCAAGCAAGCATGCAAAGAGTATATGAGCAGCGGAAAGTAAAGCATGCAACTTGTAAGAATGTAAAGGGAAGGGTTTGGAGAGTGCAAATGCAATAGGAGACACGGATGTTTTTGTCGTGGTTCCAATAGGTGGTGCTATCGTACATCCACGTTGATGAAGACTTCAACCCACGAAGGGTAACGGCTGCACGACTCCACGGAGGGCTCCACCCAAGAAGGGTCCACAAAGAAGCAACCTTGTCTATCACACCATGGCCATAGCCCACGAAGGACTTACCTTAGTAGCGGTAGATCTTCACGAAGTAGGCGATCTCCTTGCCCTTACAAACTACTTGGTTCAACTCCACAATCTTGTCGGGGACTCCCAAGTGACACCTAGCCAATCTAGGAGACACCACTCTCCAAGAAGTAACAAATGGTGTGTTGATGATGAAATCCTTGCTCTTGTGTTTCAAATGATAGTCTCCCCAACACTCAACTCTCTCTCTCACAGGATTTGGATTTGGTGGAAAGAAGATTTGAGTGGAAAGCAACTTGGGGAAGGCTAGAGATCAAGATTCATATGGTAGGAATGGAATATCTTGGCCTCAACACAAGTGTAGGTGGTTCTCTCTCAGAAAATGTAAGTTGGAAGTGTAGGTTCACTCTGATGGCTCTCTCTACGAATGAAGAGGAGGTGGAGGGGTATATATAGCCTCCACACAAAATCTAACCGTTACACACAACTCGCCAATCTCGGTGGGACCGAATTGAGAAACTCGGTCGGACCGATTCAACAAATCTAGTGACCGTTAGGATTTTCGGTGGGACCGACATGCAACTCGGTAGGACCGATATGGTTAGGGTTAGGGCATAACGTAATCTCAGTGAGACCGATAACACAAACTCGGTGAGACCGATTTTGGTAATAAGCTAACTAGAGGGTTGGTCAAGTAAACTCGGTGGGACCGATTCGCTCATTTTGGTGAGACCGATATGTTAAGAAAGGGAAACAGATAGTTTACATTGCAATCTCGGTGGGACCGCTTGCTCATCTCGTTGGGACCGAAATGTTACAAATAGAAACAGAGAGATTACAATCCCATCTCAGTGAGACCGAGATCCCTATCGGTGAGACCGATTTGCCTAGGGTTTGTGGCAGTGGCTATGACATCTAAACTCGGTGGCGCCGGATAGAAAGAATCGGTGGGGCCGAGTTTGACTTTTGGTTTAGGTCATATGTGGATGTGAGAAAGTTGTTGAGGGCTTTGGAGCATATCACTAAGCATTTTGAGCAAGAAAGCCCTTATGCAACACCTCATCCCTCCTTGATAGTATTGGCTTTTCCTATAGACTCAATGTGATCTTGGATCACTAAAATAGAAAATGTAGAATCTTGAGATTTGAGCTTGAGCCAATCATTTTGTCCTTAGCATTTTGAGGGGTCCACTTTTCTCATCCATGCCATGCCAAACATTGAGCTTTCCTGAAATATTTATCTTGAAATAGCATTAGCTCAATGAGCTATATGTTGTTTGGAATTACCAAAACCACCTAGGGATAGTTGCACTTTCAGGCGGCCGCACCACTATTGGCTTTACACGACGTGCGGGAAAACCGGAAACTGGCCTGGACTCAAGATTAATGAAGAAGAAAAGAAGACGCCAAGGGGCCAGCCTCTTCAGCGCCCGTGCCTATGCACTTATTAGGGCCTACCCCGACAATGCCCAGCAGTGCGATCAGGGCAGGCCCGTGGGCTTTTGTCGGTGCAACAGACCCTAGGTATGTTGCCCTGACTGAGCACATTCACGGGAACAAGATTATGGCATCAAGCCATGCCAGAGTACAAGAGACCAAGATCTTCGAAGGACCAGTATGCAGAACAAGAGGACCAAGATCAAGCCAAAGAAGCAAAGTACCACCAGGAGAAAAGCCTCCCTTGCCGAGCAGATGGGCTTGGCAAGGGCAGAGCCACCCCTTCAAGAAAGCCACCAAGACGTCCCGGCAGGGCCTGCAGGGACAGACGGATGCAAGAAACACCTCATCACCCACTCCCCCATGACCCATGTCATGGTTCAGTGCGGTGTGAAACCGCAAGGTGATAAAGTGGCAGCCATTCGTCACATGGCAGCCTCTTTCTACAGGAAAACCTACAGATGACACCCACCTGCGACATGTCAAACAAGCGGGTGTGGAGCTGGCAAAACAAGCCCGGCAAGGCTTGCCGGCCGAGCAACGATGTGACATTGAGCGGCGCATTTAATGCACCATGTCAGCCTGCAGAGTTAGGTATGATAGCACTGTTTGCTTTTTTATCAGTGCATAATGACTGATTTGCCATTGTGGTGACCCCTTATGCTATAAAAGGAGGCCCATGGCAACCATAGAAGGGGTTCGTGAGGCTAGAAAGATAGACACCCATACGCGCGTAGCCACTGCAGCCCCTCCCGGGCAAGTGTACTACACTCCACCACCACTATTCCACCATCAATCCACCAAAGCAGGAGTAGGGTTTTACGCCTTGTGGCAGCCCGAACCTGGGTAAAATTGCTCGTGTGACCCCTGCCACGCTACCCCACACTCCTCTGCTCTTTATGCAACGCGGCGTCCCCCCTACGAACTAGCAAGGGGCCCTTTGGTCCCATCGGTGGCGTGGTTACCCTTGAAACTCCGATATTCGGGAGTTGCATAATGTCATAGTCGAAGGAATATATATTTGACATGAAGAAAGCAATAACAATAAACTGAACGATCATTATGCTAAGCTAATGGATGGGTCTTGTCCATCACATCTTTCTCCTAATGATGTGACCCTGTTATCAAATGACAACACATGTCTATGGTAAGGACACCATAACCATCTTTGATCAACGAGCTAGTCTAGTAGAGGCTTACTAGGGACACCGTATTTGTTTATGTATTCACACATGTATTTAAGTTTCTGATCATTACAATTCTAGTATGAATAATAAACCTTTATCATGAATAAGGAAATATAAAATAACAACTTTATTATTCCCTCCAGGGCATATTTCCTTCAGTCTCCCACTTGCACTAGAGTCAATAATCTAGATTACATTGTAATGAATCTAACACCCATGGAGTCTTGGTGCTGATCATGTTTTGCTCGCGGAAGAGGCTTAGTCAATGGTTCTACCACATTCAGATCCGTATGTATTTTGAAAATCTCTATGACTCCATCCTTGACCTTTTCAAGAATGGGGTTGAAGCGTCTCTTGATGTGTTTGGTTCTCTTCTGAAACCTAGATTCCTTCGCCAAGGCAATTCCTCTAGTGTTGTCACAAAATATTGTCATTGGACCCGATGCACTAGGTATTACACCTAGATTGGATATGAACTCCTTCATCCAGAATCCTTCATGTGCTGCTTCTGAAGCAGTTATGTACTCCGCTTCACACGTAGATCCCGCCATGATGCTTTGCTTGGAACTGCACCAACTGACAGCTCCACCATTCAATATAAATACGTATCCAATTTGTGACTTAGAGTCATCCGGACCAGTGTCGAAGCTAGCATCGACGTAACCATTTACAACGAGCTCTTCATCACCTCCATAAACGAGAATCATATCCTTGGTCCTTTTCAGGTACTTCTGGATGTTCTTGACCGTTGTCCAGTGATCCACTCCTCGATTACATTGGTACCTCCCTGCAAACTTATGGCAAGTCACACATCAAGTCTGGTACACAGCATAGCATGCATTATAGAACCTATGGATGAGGCATAGGGAATGACTTTCATTCTCTCTCTATCTTCTACAGTGGTCGGGCTTTAAGTCTGACTCAATTTTACACCCTGTAACACAGGCAAGAACCCTTTCTTTGACTGATCCATTTTGAACTTCATCAAAACTTTATCAAGGTATGTGCTTTGTGAAAGTCATATTAAGCGTCTCGATCTATCTCTATAGATCTTGATGCCCAATATATAAGCAGCTTCACCGAGGTCTTTCATTGAAAAATTCTTATTCATGTATCCTTTTATGCTATCCAGAAATACTATATCATTTCCAATCAACAATATGTCATCCACATATAATATCAGAAATGCTACAGAGCTCCCACCCACTTTCTTGTAAATAGAAGCTTCACCGTAAGTTTGTATAAAACCATATGCTTTGATCACCTCATCAAAGCATATATTCCAACTTCGAGATGCTTGCACCAGTCCATAGATGGATCACTGGAGCTTGCACACTTTGTTTGCACCTTTAGGATCGACAAAACCTTCTAGTTGCATCATATACAAATCTTCTTTAAGATATCCATTAAGGAATGCAATTTTGACATCCATTTGCCAGATTTCATAATCATAAAATGCGGCAATTGCTAACATCATTTGGGCTGATTTAAGCACCGCTACGGGTGAGAAAGTCTCATCATATTCAACTCCTTGAACTTGTCAAAAACCTTTTGCGATAAGTCGAGCATTGTAAACAGTAACATTACCATCAACTTCAGTCTTCTTCCTGAAGATCCATTTATTTTCTATGGCTTGCCGATCATCGGGCAAGTCCACCAAAGTCCATACTTTGTTTTCATACATGGATCCTATCTCAGATTTCATGGCCTGAAGCCATATGTCAGAATCTGGGCTCATCATAGCTTCTTCATAGTTCATAGGTTCACCTTGGTCTAATAACATGACTTCTAGGACAGGATTAACGTACCACTCTTGTGTGGATCGTGCTCTGGTTGAGCTACGAGGTTCAGTAACAACTGATCTGAATTTTCATGATCATTCATTTGCTTCCACTCTAGTTGGTGTAGGCATCACTGGAATGGATTTCTCTGATGTGTTCTACTTTCAAATTTGAGAGAAGGTACAACTACCTCATCAAGTTCTACTTTCCTCCCACTCACTTCTTTCGAGAGAAACTTCTTCTCTAGAAAGGATCAATTATTAGAAACAAAGATCTTGCCTTCAGATTTGTGGTAGAAGGTGTACCCAGTTCTTTCCTTAGGGTATCCTATGAAGACGCACTTCTTTCCAAGGATGGAAGTTCATCTTCCTGGAGGAACTCAAGCTTCTAAGGTTCAGTATCGGGGGTTGGGTGCGGCATATGCCAAAGGATGGCTTATCATGGTGGGAGCGAGTAGAACGTCACCGGTGCCTGGAAGCGGGATGAGGCGTAGACACGAACACCAGCGCACTTTACCCAGGTTCAGGGCTCTCCTAGGAGATAACACCCCTAGTCCTGCTCTGCGGGTTCTCCGCATGATCACTAAGGCAGTAGTGAGTACAATGGTGTTACTCGAGCTGTATGCTAGAGGTAGAAGGAGGTAGGACTAGCTCTCTTCTTCCTCTAGGTGTGAGGCTGGTTCTAACAGGTTGGGAACCCTTTGCATGGGTGCCCTGGGGGTTTATATAGTTCTACCCCCAGCGGTACAATGATCACTAGGCCGGGTGTAGGACCCGACCGTCAGTGTCTCTGGATGCCGGCTTCTCCGCCGGCAGCTGGGGCCTGCTGCCTGGTGGCCCCCTCCGACTGGTCGGATACGGAGCCGACAGGCCGCTTCCGCCGCTGGCGGGTCTGATTGGTAGCTGATCACTGTAGCCGTGATGCTAATGACGCAGGCTTGGTCAGGGGAGTGTGGCTATAGTCCCGCCGCTTGGTGGGAGATCACTATAGCCACACCACGCCTTATATGGTTAATGGTGCACGTGCCCCGAGGGAGCAACAAGCTGCCTGCTGGAAGCCGGCTTCCCTTAGGTCCGGCTGGTCTGGCTTCCGCCGCCCTCCAGGCTCTCACTACGTGGTAGGGCCTGCCGCCTGCAGGCCGTACCGACAGGCCATCGTGGGAAAAGGGCTCCGCCTATCAGGGATGACGTCAACGGGGAAGTGGCAACAGTGTCGCGTCGTGCGGGGATCTCCGCCTGTATGGGGCACTGTAGCCACGGCGAGCCCGGGATTCAGGGGTGAGGGACTACACTGTAGCCTCACCCTATCTTGTCCTCTTGATGAGGGGTGCAGACTCTGAGGGCGCCGGGTGGCCGCCTGCTAGAAGTCGGCCTCTACGTAGGCCGTCTTCTAGGAGTCGGCCCATCTTGGTGCCGTCTGCTGGTGCTCGGCCGTCTTCGGGCAGCCGGCCGTTGAGCCAGCCAGCCACCGTAAGGCGGCGTTTCATTCGGAAGTCTTGTAGGCCGAAGCCGGCCCAAACTCTTGAAAGGCTCAGGGACTCGGGTTAGCCTACCCGTGGCCCATTACTCCGATAGTAGTCCCTGAAGCTGGTGAGGCTTCACAGTTGGTAGGCCGTGAAGCCTCAGCAGTTTCCTTCCTTGCCGCGCTCTAATCAAATGCTCGGTCCGCCTTGTGACATGCCGGCTGCCGGAGCCAATTTGACAAGGCTGGCTCATTCGCCGATTTCGAACGCCAGGGCGAGAAGCAGGTGGCGTGCCTACTAGGCTTCCCTAGGCCTGCCGCCCACCATGAGTATGCCACATGGCGCATGTTAGCCTGGCCAGCCTGCAATCCCACTTTCCTGATGGGACGCGACAGCAGGCAGGGCCCACCATCACCGGACCTCGGCACGCGGGCGGATCCGCTGCGGCCGAGGCGGGCGGTTGTGATTCCCGTGGGAGTTACTGCGTAGTGACTCCGTGTAGTAATCATGGGGTCGTGGGCGCAGTTAATCCCATGATCCCACATCCCGCCCCCTTGGCTTCGCAGCCCGAGGGCTATAAGTTGGGGGAGGCAGGGGAGCAGGGGAGCACGCGCGTCTCCTCCCCACTCTTTCTTCTTCCTCTCTCTGCTGCTACTGCTCCGTCCCCGCCGTAGCGCCGCCGCAGCTCGCCGTTGTCGAGCTTCTTCTCCCCACGCAGCCCTGATCATACGCCATGGCGCGTGAGAAGAGAGGAGACTGGGATGGCTCGGTGGTGATCAAGGATCACCTCTCCTTCCTCCAGGCCACGCGTCGGATGCCCAACGCAACCTTCATCAAGTTGCGGGTGCCGCCGTGGGAAGAGATCTCACCGGCGCCACAGGGGGACGAGCGGGTCGTCTTCCGCTCGCATTTCCTTCGCGGCTTCGGCCTCCCGGTGAGCGGGTCCTCCGCTCATTCATGGAGTTTTGCCACATCCAGCCACACCACTTGATGCCCAACACCATGACACTGCTGTCCGCCTTCGTCACGGCATGCGAGGGCTACCTCGGCATCCTCCCCACCATCAAGCTGTGGGGTGCTATCTTCTACGCCAAACCGGGCACCTCCGCCAAGGAGACGGCGGCCGAGTGCGGTGCCTTCGACGCCGTGCTCTAGCCGTCGAAGAAAAACGCCTTCCCGGTCATCAAGCTATCACAGTCGATGAAACTGTGGCAGCAATCGTACTTTTGTGTGGAGAACGTCGACCCGGCGTTCGACTTCATCAACCTGCCGCCCTACGAGGCTGGCCCTCCTGTTGGGCCTCGGGCCAACTGGGCTACAAGCCGAAGCCCGTATCGGCCGACACAGCCACCACCATCAACCGGCTCCGGGTGCTGACGGAGGCGGAGGGTCTCGTAGTGTCCGACCAGCTGATCGCCTTTGTCGAGCATCGGGTTCTCCCGCTTCAAGGCCGCGCTCCTCTGATCTGTGGTATGAGCGGGCACCGCGACCCAAGTTGGATGTGCGCGAAGGACATGCCGACTGCCGATGTGGCCCGAATGGTGAACGAGATCTCCGACCTCAAGGTGTCAGATGAGTCCTGGCGGTTCGGCAAGCCGCCATACTCCCGCGACAATCCGCCGCCTACCGGAAGTCTCTTAGCTCCCCCCCTTTTTATTTCTCGCCTTGGTCTTGGTCTTGGTATTGAGTGGTCCTCCTTTGGAGCGCAGATCTACATGTCTTCGGCGACGGCCACCATCATAGGGCCGGGTGGTAACTACCAGTCGGACCGGGAGGTGAGCGACGAGGACGACCCCAACTTGGGGGCGGCCTCCTTGGAGGATGACGCCGTAAGCGGTGGCGTTGGAGCAGGCGGCTCCAAGGAAGGGGGCAGCATGGTGACCTGGCTTGACGACGAGGAGGAGGAGGAGGAGCCACGCCCTACGCGGGGCACCGTAAATACAGGCGCGGGCCCCTCCGTCAGGCCGTCTGCTCGAGGCGGCAAGCGCAAGCGAAAACAGGGCGCCGCCCTGTTCGGCAGTGCGCCGAAGAAGCCCAAGAACCTGGCCGCTGCGACCACGCGGAAACAGGCCGCGGCGAAGGCGTCCAAGTTCCAGAGGCAGCCGAAGGCATGGCCCATGGTGTCGGCGTAAGTATTTCTCTTACGCTTTCCCTTTCTTGCCGATCTGGCCTAAAAAATTTCTTTACCTTGCTTTCTTATCTCAGGGCCCCGCTCACCCTGAACAAGTCGGCCGCCGCCTTCGTCATCAGGTCGGCGGAGACCTCCACCACCACCCGCTGAATCGACCCGGTCGCCGACCTCCGGGAGGCGTAGGAGCAAAATGTGTGGGAGGTGTGCGAGGAGCAGGAAGCCGCCCGCCTGGAGAAGGTGGAGGCTGACAAGGCAGAGGCGTCCGTGCTGAAGAAGCTGGTAGAGGCGGAAGCTGATGCCGCGGCGATGAGCAACTCGCAGAGGCCACGCGCCGCCGGGAGTCGCTGCTTGTAGCTCCCCTGAATTCCACACCACGTCTGCCAGAGTTCGTGACGACGACTGGGAGACTCGGCGACGAGCAGCCGGTCATGGAGAGGGAGGGCGGCGACGTTGCCATGCCGGACATTGTCGTGCCTCCGCCACCACCGACCGTCGGGGCGCAAGACAGGCATCTGGCCGCCTCGCTGGCGCCACCAGTCGGGAACGAGGTGGTGACGGGCCCAACTCCTGAGGCCCGCACACCTATGCACCGTCGTCTCGCGAAGGCGGTCTCGGCACCGCGACCGCTGGAGGCCGGCGCCGCGAGCTCATCGGTCCCAGACACCAAGGCGACCAGCGCTGCACCCTCCGGCTGGGTGCGCGGAAGCGGGATGGGAGCCTTGAATCAGGTGGCCCTCGACGTCCAGGCTAAGCTTCGGGCTGAAGCTGACGCCCTCAAGCGGTGCAACGAGGCATTCTTGGACTTGCGAGCAGCCATCCGGGTATGCTTCTCACTCCTTTGTTTTTGATCCTTTTATTTCCTGGTGGGGGCGCGCCAGCGCACCCACTGGGTGTAGTCCTCAAGTTTCGGGCCGGCTGCTGAGCAGGCGGTCCGGTACTTTAACTTGCAAGCATCAGATGCTAACTTCGTCTGACATCCCTATTGTAGGATTACCTTAACCTCCGCGCGGCCACCTTCAACTCTGGAGTCCGGGAGCTGGAGAAGCAGACCGCCAACTTGTCAAAGAGCTGGAGTAAGTCTTGGATTTCTTCCTCTGCGGGGGGGCGCTGGCGCACCCACGGGCTGTAGGCCCCCGAGATTCGGGCCGACTGCTAAGAAATCGGGCCCTATCTCCCCGGCTACTGTATTTCTTTGGTTGATCATTGATACTTCTTTCTCTGCAGGGGCGCGATAGCGCACCTGCGGGCTGTAGTCCCCGAGATTTGGGCCGATTGTTGAGTAGTCGGGCCGGATCTCCCCGGCAATTCCATCCCTTCCTTGTTGAGTGTTGACGTCATTTCTTCTTCTTTCTTTGCAGAGGCCAACGCCGCCTTGCAGCAGCAGCAGGATGAAGCCAGCACCGCGTTGCGTGCCGAGGAGGCAGAGTGCAGCAAGCTGGCCGAGGAGCATGACCGACTGGTCGCGCAGCTGGCGGAGCAGACGGGGCGTCTCAAGATGGCTCAGAAGAAGGCGGAGACGAAGGAGACCGGCTTCCTTGCTGAGTTTGAGACCGAGCGCTCCGCCTGGGCCGACAAGAAGGTGCAGCTGAATGCCGGCTTCGGTAGCATTGAGGACATGGTCGACGGTAAACTTCTTCTTTTTTCTTTCTCTGAGTCGCCGGCCTCTATTCAGGCCGACTGCCGGCTTCTAACCTCTGGCTTCCTTGCCCTTTACCCAAACAGACTTCTTCCCAGGCCACTCCATCACCGCGAACTAGGCCATTGAGGCTTATCGCCAGGAGAGGAGGGCAGAAGGCATGCAGATTGCCGTCAACGCTCCTCGGACCCTTAACGAGCAGCTTCTTAGCATCCAGGCCCGCCTTCAGCTAGCTCACCAAATGTTGCGCCGGATTCAATGCGTCGGGGCCTAGGCGATCTCCACCCTCTAGCCAGGCGTGCCGGCTCCATGCACTCCCAGTCAGACTGCCGACTGGGTGGAGGTGGCGGCCGGTCGCCTGGAAGCCTGGAAGGGCTCCTCGGCCCGGGCTGGAGCGTGCCGGGCTCTTGAATTCGTCACGGCGTGGTACCCTAGGCTAGATCTAGCCCAGCTAACCACGTTTCGGCTGGAGGCGTAGGAGGAGGTTGTGGCGGTGGAGGGCGACCTTGTCAAGCGAGCGGCGGCGATCGCCGACTACACCGACGCCAGCGTCTTCATCCCGGAGCTGGTTGACAACGGCACCAAGGTGCCACTAGAGTGGTTCAAGCTGAATCTAGAGGACAGCAAGGACTCGGCCGAGGTGATCGATTCCAGCGATGAAGGGGAGGATGTGGAGGACGAAGAAAGCGAAGAAGACGCGCCGGAGGTCGGAGCGGACAGCCTGCCTCATCCTAACCGTGCCTCGAGCAATGATCTGCTCTCAAGCGCGTCGACTGCTACTGGAGGTGACCAGGCGGAGACTGACCAGCCGTCCGCTCCACCAACCGGCGCTGCCGACTTCGCTGTCCAGCCGTACGCTCCACCAACTGGCGCTACCGACATGGCCGTCCAGCCGGAACCCTCTGCCGCTCCTTAGGTCGTCGCCTTTATTTTCCGTGTTTATTAGTCTCGACAAACTTTTGTTAAATTTGCACAATTCCACCCACGGGGTGTATTTCAAACTCTGTTGAATGCTGGCCAATAGGCCTTTTGCTATGTAAATATCCTTCGTCGCAAATTATGCTTGTGTTTGCCGAGTTCTAACTTTTCTTGCTTTCTGCTCCTTGCTTTTTTTCCTTTGCCGCCCTCCCTTAGCTACCCTCTTGCCAGCCAAACAGCCGCTCTGGGGACTGCAGCTAGGTCAAGTACTTAGCAATTTACGGGAGGGCAAGTACTTAGCCGTTTGGAGTGTTGGCAAGGTAAGTAGAAGCTGGCCGGCCGGCTGCTCGGCAGCCGGTCGGAGAGGCGGGATGCCGGCCTCGGCTATGTGCGCATTTTTCCTTAGCCATTTTCCATGTGGGCACCGCTTTGCAACCCCTGTCCACTCCACAGTCGCTCTGCGAGCTGCGGCTTACAGGAGAAGTTTTTTGGTGCCGACACACTACTTGTCCGACTGCAGGAAATGGCACATAGTAGAAGGTGGCGAGCCTCTGGGCCGACTGGTCGAACCCGGTGCCAGGCGAAATAATAAAACAACACATTCATAGGCATAATCTTTACCATATAGATAAAAGAGGGTAGTCCCCGAGCTCTTCTCGGGGGACCCGGAGTCTTCGTACTTAATACAAAAGGTAGCATGATACATACTGCTTTTAACTGTAAAATCTTCGGAGGAGGTTTCCGTTCCATGGCCCCTCCGTCTCCTTGCCTGAGTCGTCTCTTTTGCACGCTCTGGGCTTCTGAGCATCGATCAGGTAGTAGGAACCGTTGCCCAGCACTTTGCTGATGATGAAAGGGCCTTCCCAAGGTGCCGAGAGCTTGTGTTAGCCGGCTGTTCGCTGTATCAGCCGGAGCACAAGGTCTCCCTCTTGGAAGGATCTTGGCTTGACCTTGCAATTGTAGTATCGGCACAGACTCTGCTGGTAGATGGCGGACCGGCTAAGTGCCAACAGCCGGCTCTCTTCCAGCAAGTCGACACCGTCTTCTCGTGCTTCTTTGGCCTCCGCCTCGGTGTACATGGTGACTCGTGGGGAGTCAAATTATATGTCCGTCGGGATGATGGCTTCGGCACCGTAGACGAGGAAGAAGGGTGTGAAGCCGGTTGATTTGTTCGAAGTTGTTCGCATGCTCCAGAGGACGGCCGACGAATCATCGAGCCAGTAGCCGGCCGAGCGCTCTAGAGGCTCGACCAGTCGAGGCTTGATGTCGAACAAAATGAGGCCGTTTGCTCGCTCCACTTGGTCGTTTGACTGTGGATAAGCAATGGATGCTAAGTCCAGTCGGATGCCCTGAGTCGCGCAGAAATGAGCCAAGGCTCCTTTGGCGAAGTTTGTGCCGTTGTTGGTGATGATGCTATGTGGTATGTCGCACCGAGTGGTGATGTCGGCGATGAAAGTCACGGTAGTCGGCCCATTCAGCTTCTTGATTGGCTTTGCTTCTATCCAGTTGGTGAACTTGTCCACAGCGATAAGCAAATGAGTCATGCCGCCGCGAGCCATCTTGAACGGCCCTACCATGTCCAGCCCCCAGACGGCAAAGGGCCAGGAAATGGGAATGGTCTTGAGTGCAGAAACCGGCAGTTGTGGCTTGGAGCGGAACTTCTGGCACCCTTTACACTTCTGTACCAACTCTTTGGCGTCTTCTAGAGCAGTCGGCCAGAAGAAACCATGGCGGAAAGCTTTGGCAACAAGTGATCTTGAAGCCGTTGGTGACCACATTCTCCTTGGTGGATATCCTTGAGGATTTCTTGGCCCTGGTCTGGCTCCAAGCAGCGCTGGTACACGCCAGTGACACTGCACTGCACCAGTTCTCTGTTGACGATGGTATACGCTACTGCCCACCGTTGCACTTGTCGGGCTAGGATCTCATCAGTCGGCAGCTCTTTGTTCACCGGAAAGTTGAGGATGGGTTGAGCCCATGAAGGTGCCACTATTTCTTCGACTGCCACGACTGCAACTTGTACAAGGGCAGTTGGGCTGGGAGGCGGCGGGTTGTTGTTGGTTGCCGCATGTTGAGTTGGAGAAGTCCCCGAGCCGACTGCTGTAGTTCCTGGGCGGGGTTCTGAAGTCCCTGGGCCAGGTGCGACTGCTGCAGTCCCCGGGCCGCGTGCCCAAGTCCCTGTTCCGGCTTCTGGGGCCCTCAAGCCGGATCCAACTGCTTCAGGAGGGGCCGGCACGAAGATGGAGTCTGATTCCGGCGACGGCTTGAAAAACGGCTTGAGGAGGCACTGTAGGGCGCCGGCTGGTATTGCTTGCCGGGTGGAGCCGATCCGTGCCAGGGCATCTGCTTGCTCATTGTCATTTCTTGGCACATGGAGGAACTCGCACCCGTCAAAGTATCCACTGAGTTGTTATACGAGGAAGCGTAGCTTGCCATATTTGCATCCTTGGCGTCCCAATCGCCTGACGACTGCTGGACCACCAAGTCGGATTCACCATAGCACAGGATCCGGCGAATGCCGAGTTCCTTGGCAAGCCAGAGCCCGTGTATGAGTGCCTCGTATTCAGCTACGTTGTTGGAGGCGGCAAAGTGGATTTGCAGCACATATCTAAGCTTGTCGCCTTTGGGAGAGGTGAGGATGATGATGGCTCCCAGACCGGTGTGCATCTTTGAACCATCAAAGTGCATCCGCCAATGGGTGGAGTCTGGTGCTGGCGACAGGTACTGGGTCTTGGCCCAGTCGACGAGGAAGTCGACCAGCACTTGTGACTTGATGGCAGTGCGAGGCTAGTAGTAGATGGTGTAGGCGGGCCAGATCTATGGCCCATTTGGCTAGTCGGCCTAAAGCATCTCGGCTTCCAATGATCTCAGCAAGCGGAGCAGTGCAGACAACAGTAATTGGGTGCTCTTGAAAGTAAGGCTTCAGCTTCTTGGCGGCAAAGTGCACACCATAGAACATTTTCTGATAGTGGGGGTAGTTCTGCTTGGAGGCGGACAACACTTCACTCAGGTAATACACCGGCCTCTGGACTGACAGTGCCCTACCCTCCTCCTTGCGCTCCACCACTATGACTGTGCTGACCACCTGACTGGTGGCGGCAATGTAGAGGAGCATGGGCTCTTTATCAGTCGGAGCCGCCAGGATAGGTGGACTGGTCAACATCTTCTTGAGCTGGAGAAAAGCTTCGTCTGCCTTGTCGTTCCACTCGAAAAAAGTGGTCTTCTTCATGAGCTGGTACAGGGGAAGAGCCTTCTCGCCCAGCCGACTGATGAAACGGTTGATGGATGCCAGACAGTCGGTGAACTTCTGTACGTCCAGCAGTCGGGTGGGCACCTCCATTTTCTCGATGGCCTTGATCTTCACAGGGTTGCACTCTATGCCACACTCTGAGACCAGAAAACCGAGAAGCTGGTCGGCTGGTACTCCGAAGACGCATTTTTCTGGGTTGAGCTTGATCTGAAATCGGCGCAGGTTCTCAAATGTCTCCTTGAGGTATTCCAGCAATATTCGACGCTTCTCCGTCTTCACCACCACATCATCCATGTAAACGTAGGTGTTTCTACCGTGTTTCTTGAGGAGACACTTCTGCATGCAAGGCTGAAACGTGGCGCCGGCATTTCTCAAGCCGAACGTCATGGTCAGGTAGCAGAAGGCTCCGAATGGCGTGATGAAGGCGGTCTTCAGTCTGTCTGTCGGGTTCAGCTTGATGTGATGGTACCCTGAGTATGCATCTAGAAAACTCAATAGCTCGCATCTGGCTGTGGAGTCTATCACTTGGTCAATTCTTGGCAAAGCAAAGGGATCTTTGGGGCAAGCTTTGTTGAGGCTGGTATAATCAATGCACATGCGCCACTGCTTATTCTTCTTCAGCACGAGGACTGGGTTGGCCAACCATTCTAGGAAGAATACTTCCATGATAAAGACGGCCGCTAGAAGCCGGGCTATCTCTTCTCCAACAACTCTTCTCTTTTCTTCTGACAGGCGGCGCAAGGGCTGCCTAACCGGCTTGACGTCAGGTCGGACATGTAGATTGTGCTCGGTGAAATCCGTCAGAACACCCGGCATGTCTTTGGGAGACCATGCAAAGATGTCCCGATTCTCATGGAGGAAACCGATGAGCTCGCTTTCCTATTTGCTGTCAAGGTGTGCACCTATGACAACGTGCCTCTCCGGGTGCTCCGGGTCCAAGGGTATCTTCTTTGTTTCCTTTGTCGGCTTGAATGAGCCCTCAACTTCGTACTCCTTGGGATTGGGTGACATATCCGGCTGCTTGCCTGCCATCGCCACAATCCGGTCAAGGAGCCGCTTTTCGGTTGCGATCACCAGGGACTCGGACAGCCGGCTGCTATCTGCAGCATAGGCGGATGACTTCTTGTAGTCTCCGACTATGGTGAGGATTCCCTTGGTAGTCGGCATCTTCATCTTGAGGTAAGCATAGTGGGGGACCGCCATGAACTTGGCCAGAGCAAGCCGGCGAAGTAGCGCATGGTAGGGGCTCTCAAGGTCCATCACCTCAAACCAGACTGACTCTCGACAGAAATGATCTTTGTCTCCAAAGAGAAAGTCAATCTGGGTCTTGCCGATTGGTTAGCAGGAAAGGCCAGGAACTATGCCGTGGAGTACAGTCCGACTGGGGTGAAGCTGCTTCTGCTTGATTCCCAACTTCTCCATTGTGTCACGGTACAGGATGTTGATGCTGCTGCCGCCATCTATCAGGACTCGGGAGAAATGAGCTGCCCGCCTCTCTGTTGAGAAGGTGGCATCTAAGACCAAGGCATAAGAACCAGGGGAGGGCCACCTCCGGATGGTCAGCCCTGCTCCAACTGATGGGCTTCTCAGACCAGTGCATGAACTCTGGGGTATCTGATGCCACTGCATGTACTTCTTGCTGTTGCAGCCGTCTGCTGCGCCTGTCGTCGGTCACACTAGTGAACACAATGTAGGCTTCGTGCTCCTCTGGATACTCATCTTGTACGGCGCCGACTGGCCGAACCGGCGGCTGCTGGGGCGGAAGAGGCGGTGGGCCGGCAGGCGGAGGAGGCAAGAGTCCATCTCCCTTGGCGATTCTGGTGAGCCAATGGCACTTCCGAGTGGTGTGGTTGGACGGCTTCGCACCACTATGTAACTTGCAACGGGCATCAAGGGTCTGCTCGTATGAGAACATGGGCAACCAATTGGGCTTGCCGCCCTTCTGACGCTTGGGCAGAGGCTGCCCTTCCGGCTGCGTGTCCTCAACTGTCGCCATCTGCCGGGTGGTGGAAGCCGGTTGTGTGGCCTTGTGGGAATCATGCTTTAATTTTTCAAAGTAATAAATTAAATATCTTGAATAAAAAAGGAATTTTTCTCTGATATAAAGTATAACCTGACTATCTTGGCCTGCCCAAGTGAAATTACAAGTGGCGTCACCAGCCGGAGTCCGAGGAGCTTGAGGAGCAACCTTGTCGGTTACATCGACTTGGATCTCTGCCTTCATTGAGGAGTCAGCCGTGGCGTATTTGTCAGCGATGATCAGCAGTTCGTCGAGAGTTGCCGGCTCATCGCAGAGAAGCCGATGCTTGAGGAGGGTGCCTTCTCGGCACCCGGCCGTGAAGTATTCGATGGCCTGCACCTCGTGCACACCTTTTGCAGGAGTTGTGCAGCTCGGCCCAGCGCGTGAGATAGTCGCGAGTGGATTCACTGGGCCCTTGGACGCACAAGGAGAGCTGATGGGGCTTGGGAGGCCGCTTGTACATGCTGGTGAAGTTGCGGATGAAGGCTTCGGTGAAATCAACCCAGCTGTTAATGCTGCGGGGCTTCAGGCTGTTCAGCCACGTCCGGGCTATGCCCTGGAGCATGAACGGGACATATTTCACAGCAACGCTCTTGTTGGCGTTTGCTATGCTGACGGCCGTGGAGTAGTCGACCAGCCAGTCCTCCGGCTTCACGAAGCCGGTATACTTGGGCGTATCTCTTGGGAGCGTGAACCCTCGTGGGAAAGGCTCATCTCGGATTCGAGGGCCGAAACAAGGTGGGCCCAGCGCGTCTTCTTCTTCTAGCGCCAAGGAACTATTGAGGCG
The DNA here is from genome assembly GCF_018294505.1 of Triticum aestivum. Classification (NCBI taxonomy): domain Eukaryota; kingdom Viridiplantae; phylum Streptophyta; class Magnoliopsida; order Poales; family Poaceae; genus Triticum; species Triticum aestivum. The sequence goes on from NC_057804.1 coordinate 452,182,499, forward strand.
GTCGATCCGATGGAGGGCGTCGTTCTGTCCAAGTCCTTCTCAGTGGACAGGGCGGTCGCCGAGTGTCGGGTGCGTGACAGGCGGCGGAGTGGGATGCCTTTCTCCGCGAGGCGGAGGGGAGGCGGGTCGCCTCGGGGGCTGCCGTCTGCATCACACTCAATGGAGAGGTGAGTCCGACTATGGCTAGTAGCCGGCTCATTGCCTCTACTGCCACGGATGCCACCATTCAGCGTCCAGGCTGTCGTGCCATGATCCTGGCAAAGGGGCGGCTCGTCATTCCGTCGGATGGGCACTTCAGCGCGGTAGCCGGCTTCATGCTGCTCGGCGGCCGCGTCAAGGAGCTACAGTACGCGCTCTGTCATGTGGCGATGCTCGTCGCCCTCGTACTTGTCCAGCTCATTTGTCACTGCCTGGGCAGCTCGGATGTTTTCCGCAGGCGTGGCGTAGATGGGACGATCCGTCCTGAACATGCTGGCGATGGTCGCGCCATGCTGCCGGATCGAGCCGATGCGGCTAGGCCCCTCGGGAGCCGGCGTGCCGCCAACAGCTCAGTCCATCTCATGCCGGTAGGCTTCCGAGAGGCATTGCAAGATGGCCAGTCGGTTGGTGCTTTCTACGAGCTGGACGCAGCGTGCTTCCAGCATCTCAGCGTCTGCGTCTTCCAGGATGGGCACTGACATGTCTCACAACGCCACATCGAGTGGATCTCGAACGCCTCCGTCCGAGTGCTCACCACTGTTGATGACAAGCACCTCCATGATGGTGCTCCCGCCGCTATGCTCGCGAGGAGGCGGCTCGTCGTAGACCACCACGTTGGTAGGGAACGCGTCAAGCGACGCCGTGTCGGAGTCGATGATCATCGGGTCGGTGGAGCCGACAGACTCCAAGTCCACAGCAGGCTCGCTGGTAACATTGAGCTGGTCGAGGAGGCTGACGAGGCGACTCTCAGGGCAGTCGGTGCCCACGTCGGACGCCAGCTCGTCAGAGAGGTGGATCTCGCCAACAAGGTCAGCGAGGCAGCTTGCTACGCAGGTGCTCTCCGCGCCATGCAGCGCGTCGAGGCTGACGCCGTCGGGCGTGCTGGGCTGGCTCCGCTCGCCGGGAAGGAACAAGGTTCCCGTCTAGAGCAGGTCTCCGGATGACGGTGCACCTCGCCCCATGGTGGGCGCCAAATGTCGGGGGTTGGGTCGACATATGCCAAAGGATGGCTTATTATGGTGGGAGCAAGTAGAACGTCACCGGTGCCTGGAAGCGGGATGAGGCGTAGACACGAACGCCGGCGCACTTTACCCAGGTTCGGGGCTCTCCTAGGAGATAACACCCCTAGTTCTGCTCTGCGGGGTCTCCGCATGATCACTAAGGCACTAGTGAGTACAATGGTGCGCCTCGAGCTATATGCTAGAGGTAGAAGGAGGTAGGGCTAGATCTCTTCTTCCTTTAGGTGTGAGGTTGGTTCTAACAGGTTGGGAACCCTTTGCATGGGTGCCCTGGGGGGTTTATATAGTTCTACGCCCCAGGGGTACAATGGTAACTAGGCCGGGTGTAGGACCCGGCCGTTAGTGTCTCTAGATGCTGGCTTCTCAGTCGGCAGCTGGGGCCCGCCGCCTGGTGGGCCCCTCCGACTAGTCGGGTACGGAGCCGACAGGCCGCTTCCGCCGCTGGCGGGTTTGGTTGGTGGCTGATCACTGCAGTCGTGATGCTAATGACGCAGGCTTGGTCAGGGGAGTGTGGCTACAGTCCCGCCGCTCGGTGGGAGATCACTGTAGCCACACCACGCCTTATTTGGTTAATGGTGCACGGACCCCGAGGGAGGAATGGGCCACCTGCTGGAAGCCGGCCTCCCTTAGGTCCGGCTGGTCTGGCTTCCGCCGCCCTCCGGTCTCTCACTGCCTGGTAGGGCCTGCCGCCTGCAGGCCGCACCGACAGGCCATCGTGGGAACAGGGCTCCGCCTATCAGGGATGACGTCAACGGGGAAGTGGCAACAGTGCCGCATCGTGTGGAGATCTCCGCCTGTACGGGGCACTATGGCCACACCGAGCCCAGGATTCGGGGATGAGCGACTACACTGTCGCCTCGCCCTTTCTTGTCCTCTTGATGAGGGACGCAGACTCTAAGGGCGGCGGGTGGCCGCCTACTTGAAGCTGGCCTCTACGGAGGCCGTTTACAAGGAGTCGGTCCGTCTTGGTGTCGTCTGCTGGTGCTCGGCGGTCTTCAGGCAGCCGGTCGTTGAGCCAGCCGGCCACCGGAAGGCGGCGTTTCATTCGGAAGTCTTGTAGACCGAAGCCGGCCCAAAGTCTTGAAAGGCTCAGAGACTCGGGTTAGCCTACCCGTTTTCCATTACTCTGACATTCAGAATGAAGAAAAATCATGAGAGACAATTCACTACTTGGCTTGATGCCCTGTTGTAATTTTTCCATTCTTTTTGTAGCCTAGTTCTTTCCTTTTTCTCTTTTCTTTCTTTCTGTAGGCTTATCTCAAGCCTTTACGACTACTTATTACTCTGCACTTTATTTATAAAAATTGCAGTGGGTTTTACCCTACTATTTATAGTTAAAAAACACACACTTCTCTGATTTGGGTTCGAGCTTATCAAGCTGAAGCCTTTTGACATAAGTGTCGCAACCCCAAACTTTAAGAAATGACAACTTAGGTTTCTTGCCAAACTACAGTTCATACGGTGTTGTTTCAACGGGTTTAGACGGTGCCCTATTTAACATGAATGCTTCTGTCTCTAATGCATAACCCCAAAATGATAGTGGTAAATCGGTAAGAGACATCATAGAACGCACCATATCTAATAAAGTATGGTTACGACGTTCAGACACACCATTACGCTCTGGTGTTCCAGGTGGCGTGATACATCTCCAATGTATCTATAATTTACGAAGTATTCATGCTGTTATATTATCATTCTTGGATGTTTTACAATCATTTTATAGCAACTTTATATCACTTTTCGAGTCTAACCTTTTGACCCAGTCCCCAGTGCCAGTTGCTGCTCTTTGCTTGTTTTTTACATCGCAAGACATCAATATCAAAAGGAGTCCAAACACCGTGAAACTTTTTGTGGATATTTTATGGACCAGAAGACATCCAATGGGTCAGTGCAGCACCTGGGGGGGTGCTCCGAGGGGGGCACAACCCACCAGGGCAAGCCTGGGCCCCCAGGCGCGTCCCGGTGGGTTGTGCCCACCTCGGTGGCCTCCCGCGGCCACCTTCGCCCAATAAATTCTCAAATATTCCAAAAACCCTCAGGGAGACTCTAGATCAGAACTTCCGCCGCCAAAAGCCTTTGTAGCCACGAGAAACCAATCTAGACCCCGTTCTGGCACCCTGCCGGAGGGGGATATCATCACCGGTGGCCATATTCATCATCCCGGCGGCCACCACGATGAGTAGGGAGTTGTCCATCCTCGGGGCTGAGGGTTTGTACTAGTAGCTATGTGTTTAATCTCTCTCTCTCTCTCTCGTGATCTTGAGATGTCACAGTCTTGATGTATCATGGGCTTTGTTAACATAGATGGATCATATGATGTTTCTCCCCTCTCTACTCTTGTTGTGATGAATTGAATCTTTACCCTTTGAAGTTTTGTCTTGTCAGATTGAATGTTCAGATCTAAGAACACATGATGTATGTCTTGTAGTATGAATACTTGAGGTGACAATAGATTATCATATTGATTCACTTGATGTATGTTATGGCACTTAACTTGCGGATTCCCGAGGTGACATTGGGGTAATCTATGCATAGGGGTTGATGCACGTTTTTATTATCTTTTCTCCGATAGAAACTTTGAGGTATCCTTGTAGTTCTTTGTGTGGATTTAATATTATGATCATGAAGTTGTTTGATGCATATCGTAGAATTAACTCACGGATACTTGTGGTGACATTGGAGTATCTAGGTGACATTAGAGTTGGTTGATGTGTGTCATATGGTATTATTTTAGTACTAACTCTTGGTTAGATTGATCGGAAAGAATAGCTTTGTGTTATTTTAGTACGAACTCTAGGATAGATTGATCGGAAAGAATAGCTTTGAGGTGGTTTCGTACCCTGCAAACAATTTCTATCTTTTGTTCTCTGCTAATAGGAACTCGAGAGTGATTCTTTATTGCACTTTGTGGGATAATCATATGATCCAACTATGTTAGCATTGTTGAGAGCTTGCACTAGTGAAAGTATGCACCCTAGGCCTCATTTTCCATCATTGCAATACCGTTTGTGCTCCATTTTACTATCTAATACCTTGATGTTTCTTATTGTCCACACTACATAAACTCATGTCTACTATCAATACTACACTTTTATCACCATATCTTCACCGAACTAGTGCACCTATACAATTTTCCATTGTATTGGGTGTGTTGGGGACACAATAGATTACCTGTATTTGATTGCAGGGTTGCTCGAGAGAGACTATCTTCATCCTACGCCTCCCACAGATTGATAAACCTTAGGTCATCCACTTGAGAGAAAATTGCTACAATCCTACAAAACTCTGCGCTTGGAGGCCCAACATGAGTATACAAGAATAAAGTTGTGTAGTAGACATCAAGCTCTTTTCTGGCGCCATTTCTGGGGAGGTAAGTGCTTGAAGGTATATCTTTAGATCTTGCAATCAAATCTTTTAGTTTCTTGTTTTATCATTAGTTTGGTTTATAAAGAGAGAAGTACAAAAATAATGGAATTAAGGTTGCCTCATATGCTTCATCTTTATAATGTCTTTCATGAAAATGATGGAAAGGAAAATTGTGCTCAATTGAAAGAAGAGAATTCGATGGAATGCTTGGTATAAATGATGAGAATGATTGCAATGTTGTTAGTATGAATTCTTTGAATATCCATGATGCTAGTGATATGCAAAGCCATAAGCTTGGGGATGCTATGTTTGATGAAGATGATATTTTTATTCCCACAAGTTTTGATGTGCAAATTTGTTATAATGGTAGCATGCCTCCTATTTATGATGATTAGAATGATGAAAGTGGATTTGGAGAGGTCATGACTTTATTTAGTGATGAATCCACCATTTTGGACGAGGCTTCAATTGACTATGATAACAAAGTTGCTATCTATGATGATTATGGTGATGACATGTATGCTATAATGAATAATGATAACCATGAAACTTGTCATCATGATTTTAATTTTCACTCCCATGATAGTTATTTTGTTGAGTTTGATCCCACTACTATTGATGAGAAGAAATTTGCTTATGTCGAGAGTAATAAGTTTTCTGTGTTTTTGCATCATGAAAATAATGCTTTATGTGATGGTTATATTGTTTAATTTCTTCATGATGCTACTGAAAATTATTATGGGGGAGGAACTTATGCTTGTAGGAATTGCAATAATATCAAGTTTCCTCTCTATGTGTTGAAAATCTTGAAGTTGTGCTTGTTTTCCCTTCCTATGCTAGTTGATTCTTGTTCCCATAAATTGTTTGATCACAAAATCCATATGCATAGGAAGTGGTTTAGACTTAAATGTGCTTTCCATGTGCTTCATGATGCTCTCTTTGTGTTTCATTTCTTATCTTTTATGCGAGCATCATTGAAATCATCATGCCTAGCTAAAAGGCATTACAAAAAAGTGCGTGTTCAGAGACAAACCAACACTTTTACCTACTATTTTTGTGTGTTCACATGATTATGCTTCTGTAGTAATCATGTTTTATTGATTTTGTTTCAATAAAGTGCCAAGTAAAGCCTTTGGGATAGTGTGGATGGTAGTTGATTTGATCTTCCTGAAAAACAAAAACTTTTGCGCTCAAAAAAAATTCCCATTTTCAACAGAAGAGTGCTTTTGATTCGATTCTTTTTGTAGAAGATTAATATACAAATTCCCTACGTTGTCCTAATTTCTTAGAATTTTTGGAGTAGCAGAAGTATGGTTGGAATACATTTACTTCAGACTCTTTTGTTTTTGACAGATTCTGTTTTCAATCTTAGTTTGCTTGTTTCCTAGTTTCTATGGCTTATATTGCTCAATATAAATTGTGGAAATGATATGCTACAGTAGGAATTGTGTGGAAACAATTATGAATCTTGTCTTTGACAGTACCAAAGTGAAATGGTTTGCTCTTTATCATACTAATCTATCTCACGAAGTTCCGTCAAGTTTTGTGTGATTGAAGTTTTCAAGTTTTGGGTGAGATGTCGATATGAGGAGAATAAGGAGTGACAAGACCCTAAGCTTGGGGATTCCCAAGGCAACCCAAGGTAATATTCAAGGAACATCCAAGCAACTAAGCTTGGGGATGCCCCAGAAGGCATCCCCTCTTTCGTCTCCAACATTATTAGTAACCTCACTTGGAGCTACATTTTTATTCGTCACATGATATGTGTTTTGCTTGGAGCGTCATTTTCTTTTGTTAGGATTTGCTTGATGTTATTTAGAATATTGTTTTGCATCTTTTATTTCAGTAAAAGTGGCAATGATAGCCTTTACTATATATGCTTACTTTGCAAGTATATGAGTTGCTGTTTCAAAACAGAAAGTTTGTCGCTGTTGCAAAAATTCCCGAGAAAAGGAAGAATGTGATAAAATGTTGAAACTTTTTTCACAATAAGCTATGATAAATTTTCTACAGTGTCGTAAATTTTGAGAATTTTTTGAGTTGAATAATTTTGGATCTAGCTTCATCCTTTACAGACTGTCCTGTTTTGGCAGATTGCTGTTATGTTTGCATTGTTTGTATATGTTTGCGTGTTTAATGATTCTATTTGAGATAGGAGTATTAAATATGCAAAGGAATTTAGTATGAAATGTTAAATTATGATTTTATTGATTTCCTACAGTAGAATGATAAGGTGTTGCATTTGATTTATACTAACTTATCTCACGAGTTCTTGTTGAGTTTCGTGTGGATGAAGTCTTTGAGATTTAGGGAAACCGTGATATAAGAGGAATTAAGGAGAGACAAAAGCTCAAGCTTGGGGATTCCCAAGGCATCCCAAGATAATATTCCAAGAAGTATCAAGCATCTAAGCTTGGGGATGCCCCGGTAGGCATCCCACCTTTCTTTTTCAACAATTATCGGTTAGTATCGGTTGAGCCTGAGTTTTTGCTTCTTCACATGAGTTGTGCTATGCTTGGAATGTCATTTTATTTTTATTTTGTTTTGCTTGATGTTTATATAAAATACTCAGATTTGAAAGATTTTTAATAAGAGAGAGTCCTCAAATAGCTACCCATTTACATAACTACTCGCTTGATCTTCACTTATATCTTTTTGGAGTAGCTTGTCATTTACTCTTGTGCCTCACTTATATCTTATGAGTAAATTGTTGAATGGATTGAATATAATGAAGTTGAAATTGTATGTTCATATCATGCCTAGTGGTAGCTTCACATTGGGTTTAGAAAGTGAAATATTTTGAAGATTTACAATCACAATATTGGTCATACAAGCAATTCATGAATGGTTAGTAGAAGGAAGAGAACTTTCACATGCAAATACACTATCTTGGAAATCTTTTGTGATTGTGAGCCCACATCAAAATATTATATGCCAAAATTGTTGACATTGGACAAGGAAGACAACGTAGTGATTTATGTTTGTTCATATTCACAGACAAGTTATATTGTCATAGATCATTCGACATGTGGTGCTTGCCCCCTATATTTGCTAGCCAAAAATTCCGCACCAAGTAGAGATACTACTTGTGCATCCAAAAACCCTTAAACCCAAATCTTATTCTCAAGAGTCCACCATACCTACCTAAGGATTGAGTAAGATCCTTCAAGTAAGTTGTCATCGGTGCAATAAGGCAATAAAAATTGCTTCTAAAAGTGTTAAATCATTTAGTGTAAGAGAAAATTGAACGTTGCACGAACTTGTGATGATGAAGAATAAAAGCGACAGACTGCATAATAAAGGTTGCCATCATAGGGGGGCAATATAACGTGACGTTCTCTTGCACTAAGGGATTGAGCATACAACCAAAAAGCTCATGGCAACTTCTGCTTCCCCCTGTGAAGGACCTACCTTTTACTTTTATGTATTCACTTTCATGCAAGAGTCAAAGTTTTTCTCCCTATTCCTTTTTATTTTTCTCGTTTGGCAAGCATCATGTGGCGAGGAAAGATCTAGGCACATATATCTAGTTGGATATGGGTAGCATGAGTTATTATTGTAGACATCACCCTGGAGGTGAATACGTTGGGAGGCGAAATTATAAGCCCCTATCTTTCTATGTGTCCGGTTGAAACGTTTTGCTCATGTGTATGCAGTGAGTGTTAGCAATAATAGAAGACTATATGATGGTTGAGTATGTGGAGCTCTTACTTAGACTATGTTGAATAAGTTGAATTGCAATTGTTTGGTGACTAAGAATATAGGTTGTTGAGTTTAAAGAGAATTCATTGTTTGAACCTTAACATGTCAATTGGTTGCCACTTTGTCATGATGAGTTTTATGAGAAAGAGTTGTTGTTATGATGCTAGGGAAAGTGATTGAAATTATCATTGATCAAACTTATGCACTTTGCTAGCATTCACACTTCATACATTGTTTCTTTTATCATTTACCTACTCGAGGATGAGTAGGAATTAAGCTTGGGGATGATGATACGTCTCCAACGTATCTATAATTTATGAAGTATTCATGTTGTTATATTATCATTCTTGGATGTTTTACTATCATTTTATAGAAACTTCAAATCATTTTTTGGGACTAACCTATTGACCCAGTGCCCAGTGCCAGTTGCTATTTTTTTGCTTGTTTTTTACATTGCAGGAAATCAATATCAAACGGAGTCGAAACACAGCGAAACTTTTTGTGGATTTTTTATGGACCAGAAGACATATAATGGGCCAGAGCAGCACCTGGGGGTGCCCCGAGGGGGCACAACCGACCAGGGCGCGCCTGGGCCCCCAGGCGCGTCCCGGTGGGTTGTTCCCACCTCGGTGGCCTCCTACACCCCCTCTTCTCCCTATAAATTCTCAAATATTCCAAAAACCCTCGGGGAGATCCTAGATCAGAAGTTCCGCCGCCGTAAGCCTCTGTAGCCACGAGAAACCAATCTAGACCCTGTTCTGGCACCCTGCCGGAGGGTGAGATCATCACCGGTGGCCATCTTCATCATCTCAGCGGCCACCACGATGAGGAGGGAGTAGTCCACCCTTCGGGCTGAGGGTTTGTACCAGTTCTTATGTGATACGTCTCCAACGTATCTATAATTTTTGATTGTTCCATGCTATTATATTACCCGTTTTGGATGTTTATGGGCTTTATTTTACACATTTATATCATTTTTGGGACTAACCTACTAACCGGAGGCCCAGCCCGTATTGCTGTTTTTTTGCCTATTTCAGTATTTTGAAGAAAAGGAATATCAAACGGAGTCCAAACGGAACGAAACCTTCGGGAGCATGATTTTTGGAACAAACATGATCCAAAGGACTTGGAGTGCAAGTCAAGAAGCAGCCGAGGCGGCCACGAGGGTGGAGGGCGCGCCCACCCCTACAGGGCGCGCCCCCTATCTCATGGGCCCCTCAGGCAGCCACCGACCTTCTTCTTCCTCCTATATATACCCACGTACCTAAAAAACATCAGGGAAGCCAACGAAAAACAATTTCCACCGTCGTAACCTTCCGTATCCGCGAGATCCCATCTTAGAGCCTTCACCGGCGCTCCGTCGGAGGGGGAATCGACCATGGAGGGCTTCTACATCAACACCATAGCCCCTCCGATGAGTTGTGAGTAGTTTACCACAGACCTTCGGGTCCATAGTTATTAGCTAGATGGCTTCTTCTCTCTTTTTGGATCTCAATACCATGTTCTCCTTGATCTTCTTAGAGATCTATTCGATGTAACTCTTTTTGCGGTGTGTTTGTCGAGATCCGATGAATTGTGGGTTTGTGATCAAGTTTATCTATGAGAAATATTTGAATCTCCTATGAATTCTTTTATGTATGATTGAGTTATCTTTGCAAGTCTCTTTGAATTATCAGTTTGGTTTGGCCTACTAGATTGATCTTTCTTGCAATGGGAGAAGTGCTTAGCTTTGGGTTCAATCTTGCGGTGTCCTTTCCCAGTGACAGCAAGGCACGTATTGTATTGTTTCCATCGAGGATAAAAAGATGGGGTTTATATCATATTGCATGAGTTTATCCCTCTACATAATGTCATCTTTCTTAATGTGTTACTTTGTTCTTATGAACTTAATACTCTAGATGCATGCTGGGTAGCGGTCGATGTGTGGAGTAATAGTAGTAGATGCAGGCAAGAGTCGGTCTACTTGTCACGGACGTGATGCCTATATACATGATCATGCCTAGATAATCTCATAAGTATTCGCTTTTCTATCAATTGCTCGATAGTAATTTGTTCACCCACCGTAATACTTATGCTATCTTGAGAGAAGCCACTAGTGAAACCTATGGCCCCCGGGTCTATCTTTTATCATATAAGCTTTCAATCTACTTTTATCTGCATCTTTACTTTTCCAATCTATATCATAAAATACCAAAAATATATTTATCTTATCATACTATCTCTATCAGATCTCACTTTCGCAAGTGGCCGTGAAGGATTGACAACCCCTTTATTGCGTTGGTTGCGAGTTCTTTGTTTGTTTGCGTAGGTGCGTGGGACTTTTGAGGAGCCTCCTACTGGATTGATACCTTCGTTCTCAAAAACTGAGGGAAATACTTATGCTACTATTGCTGCATCACCCTTTTCTCTTCAAGGAAAACCAATGCAAGCTCAAGAAGTAGCAAGAAGGATTTCTGGCGCCGTTGCCGGGGAGGTATTCGCTCAAGTCAAGACATACCAAGTACCCATCACAAACTCATCTCCCTCGCATTTACATTATTTGCCATTTGCCTCTCGTTTTCCTCTCCCCCACTTCACACTTGCCGTTTTATTCGCCCTCTCTTTCCCAATCTTCCCTCTCTCTTTCGCTTGCCCTCTTCTTCTTCCTCGCATTTGTTTGCCGTTATGTCTGAAATTGGGGAGATTATTGTCGATATGGAAAATAACGATAACATGAAAAATTCTGATGCTCCTGCTAAAGAACCCCCTATCTTGCATACTAAAAAGTTTCGTATCGGTAGTGGTAACATTATTGGAAAAGGTGTTATTCAAAATTTCTTTACTTGCACCGGTGCTTTACCTTCTATGGGTGGTTCTATTCTTCATAGAACTAGTAGTCTTGCGGATGCTATCTCTATGCTTGTAGTTGAGCTTGAAAGACAGTTTATGCATATGCATCCTTGCATACAAAGATTTTTTCTGGAATTTTCTAATATTGAGCATTCTTCTGTTAAGCATGTTGTTACTATATTTTTGGCTCATGAGTTTAGATTTATATTAAGAGAGGGCAAAGATTTCTTTGCGCACTATAGGGTGGACGCCGGTCGTCCTCCCATAGAGGTGATCCTCTTCGATCAAGAGGAAATTAGGCGTTTTCAATATTTGACTATGTTGCTTTCAATGAAAACCTTAGAAAAAAGGTTCCTACCAATGTCCTAGTTGATAGAATTTCCGAACTTAATAATGATTTTTCTCTTTGAAATAATGAGCTAGGATACTCTTTTGAGTATAGGCTTATGAAATTCTGCCAAAAGAATGCTTATAATGATGAATTAGTTTTGCAATATGAAGGGCCAAAAGAGGAACCTATCCCTCCTGTGATTGATCTTGGGGACTTTTGTCCCATTAAATTTAGCCCTTTTGATTACTTTTGCTTGCCCCAAAGAAAACTTGCTGCTGAACGTAGAGAATATGAGATGAGTTTTCAATATTTATCTTATTATTATGGCACTACTTAGATCTATCCTCACTTTCATGGCTAGCTAGGGGCGTTAAACGATAGCGCTAGTTGGGAGGCAAACCAATTTTATTTGCGTTTTTTGTTTTTGTTTTTGTTTAGTAATTAATTTTTGCATCTACATTCTGTTTAGATGTGTTTTTATGTTTTAATTAGTGTTTTCTCCAAGTAGAACCTATAGGATAACCTATGGTGATAGTTAATTTGATTCTGCTGAAAAACAGAAACTTTGCGCGCATGAAATTAGTTTTGTTAAATCACATAAACGTGATTTTGCGTTGATTATTTTTTATGTAGATCAATAGACAAATTTTCCAGGACTTCCTATTTCGGTAGGATTTTTAGAGTTCCAGAAGTATCCGTGGGTTACAGATTTCTACAGACTGTTCTGTTTTTGACAGATTCTGTTTTTCGTGTGTTTCTTGCTTATTTTGATGCATCTATGGCTAGTATTAAGTGGTAAGAACCATAGAGAACTTGAAATACAGTAGGTTTAACACCAATATAAATAAATAATGAGTTCATTACAGTACATTATGTGGTGTTTTTGCTTTCTTTCACTAACGGAGCTTATGAGATTTCCTGTTGAGTTTTGTGTTATGAAGTTTTCAAGTTTTGGGTAAAGATTTGATGGAATATGGAATAAGGAGTGGCAAAAGCCTAAGCTTGGGGATGCCCATGGAACCCCAAGATATTCAATAATAGCCAAAAGTCTAAGCCTGGGGATGCCCCCCGGAAGGCATCCCCTCTTTCGTCTTCGTTCATTGGTAACTTTACTTGGAGCTATATTTTTATTCACCACGTGATATGTGTTTTTCTTGGAGCGTCTTGTATGATATTAGTATTTGCTCTTTAGTTTTCCACAATCATCCTTGCTGTACACACCTTTTGGGAGAATCCCACTTGATTGGAATTTATTAGAATACTATATGTGCTTCACTTATATCTTTTGAGCTAGATAGTTTTTGCTCTAGTGCTTCACTTATATCTTTTAGAGCACGGCGGTGGCTTAATTTTGTAGAAATTGCTAGTCTCTCATACTTCACTTATATTATTTTGAGAGTCTCTTAGAACAGCATGCTATTTGCTATGGTTATAAAATTGGTGCTAGAATGGTAGGCATCCAAGTTGGGTATAATAAAAACTATCATAGGAAGTGAATTGGATGCTATGATCAATTTGATACTTGATAATTGTTCTGAGATATGGAGGTAGTGATATTAAAGTCATGCTAGTTGGGTGATTATGAATTTAAAGAATGCTTGTGTTGAAGTTAGCAAGTCCGATAGCATGCACATATGGTTAAAGTTGTGTAACAAATTTGAAACATGAGGTGTCCTTGGATTGTGCATCCTTATGAGTGGCGGTCGGGGATGAGCGATGGTCTTTTCCTACCAATCTATCCCCCTAGGAGCATGCGCGTAGTGCTTGGTTTTTGATGACTTCTAGATTTTTGCAATAAGTATATGAGTTCTTTTGACTAATGTTGAGTCCATGGATATTCACTTTTACCTTTCCATCATTGCTAGCCTCTTCGGTACCGTGCATTGCCCTTTCTCACCTTGAGAGTTGGTGCAAACTTCGCCGGTGCATCCAAAACCTGTGATATGATACGCTCTATCACACATAAACCTCCTTATATCTTCCTCAAAACAGCCACCATACCTACCTATTATGGCATTTCCATAGTCATTCCGAGATATATTGCCATGCAACTTTCCACTGTTCCGTTTATCATCATGACACGCATTACTATTGTCATATTGCCATTGCATGATCATGTAGTTGACATCGTATTTGTGGCAAGGCCACTTTGCATAATTTTTCATACATGTCACTCTTGTTTCATTGCCCATCCCCGTACACCGCCGGAGGCATTCATATAGAGTCATATCTTGTTCTAGTTTTGAGTTGTAATTCATGAGTTGTAAATCAATAAAAGTGTGATGATCATCATTATTAGAGCATTGTCCCCAAAAAGAAAAAAGGCCAAAAAAAGGAAAGGCCAAAGAAAAAAAAGAAGAAAGGCCAAAAGAAAAAAAGAAAGGCCCAAAAAAGAAAAAAAAGAAAATAAATAAAAAGGGGGCAATGTTACTATCTCTTTCCACACTTGTGCTTCAAAGTAGCACCATGTTATTCATATATAGAGTCTCATATGTTCTCACTTTCATATACTAGTGGGAATTTTTCATTATAGAACTTGGCTTGTATATTCCTACGATGGGCTTCCTCAAAATGCCCTAGGTCTTCGTGAGCAAGCAAGTTGGATGCACACCCACTAGTTTTCTTTTGTTGAGCTTTCATACATTTATAGCTCTAGTGCATCTGTTGCATGGCAATCACTACTCCTCATGTTGACATCAATTGATGGGCATCTCCATAGCCCGTTGATTATCCTCGTCAATGTCAGACTTTCTCGTTTTTGTCTTCTCCACACAATCCCCATCATCATATTCTATTCCACCCGTAGTGCTATATCCATGGCTCACGCTCATGTATTGCGGGAAAGTTGAAAAAGTTTGAGATTATTTAAGTACGAAACAATTGCTTGGCTTGTCATCAGGGGTGTAGAATTTGGGAGCATTTTTGTGTGACGAAAATGAAGCATAGCCTAACTATATGATTTTTGTAGGGATGAACTTTCTTTAGCCATGTTATTTTGAGAAGACCTGATTGCTTTGATTAGTATGCTTGAAGTATTACTATTTCTTATGTCAATATGAACTTTTATTCTGAATCATTTGGATCTGAACATTCATGCCACAATAAAGAAAATTACATTGAGAAATATGCTAGATAGCATTCCACATCAAAAATTCTGTTTTTATCATTTACCTACTCAAGGACGAGCAGGAATTAAGCTTGGGGATGCTTGATACGTCTCCAACGTATCTATAATTTTTGATTGTTCCATGCTATTATATTACCCGTCTTGGATGTTTACGGGCTTTATTTTACACATTTATATCATTTTTGGGACTACCCTACCAACCGGAGGCCCAGCCCGTATTGTTGTTTTTTTGCCTAATTCAGTATTTCGAAGAAAAGGAATATCAAACGGAGTCCAAACGGAATGAAACCTTCGGGAGCATGATTTTTGGAACAAACGTGATCCAGAGGACTTGGAGTGCAAGTCAAGAAGCAGCCGAGGCGGCCACAAGGGTGGAGGGCGCACCCACCCCTACAGGGCGTGCCCCCCTATCTTGTGGGCCCCTCGGGCGGCCACCGACCTACTTCTTCCTCCTATATATACCCACGTACCCAGAAAACATCAGGGAAGCCAACGAAAAACAATTTCCACCGTCGTAATCTTCTATATCCGTGAGATCCCATCTTGGAGCCTTCGTCGGCGCTCTGCCGGAGGGGGAATCGACCATGGAGGGCTTCTACATAAACACCATAGCCCCTCCGATGAGTTGTGAGTAGTTTACCACAGACCTTCGGGTCCATAGTTATTAGCTAGATGGCTTCTTTTCTCTTTTTGGATCTCAATACCATGGTCTCCTTGATCTTCTTGGAGATCTATTTGATGTGACTCTTTATGCAGTGTATTTGTCGAGATCCAATGAATTGTGGGTTTATGATCAAGTTTATCTATGAGAAATATTTGAATCTCCTCTGAATTATTTTATGTATGATTGAGTTATCTTTGCAAGTCTCTTTGAATTATCAGTTTGGTTTGGCCTACTAGATTGATCTTTCTTGCAATGGGAGAAGTGCTTAGCTTTGGGTTCAATCATGCGGTGTCCTTTCCCAGTGACAGCAAGGCACGTATTGTATTGTTTCCATCGAGGATAAAAATATGGGGTTTATATCATATTGCATGAGTTTATCCCTCTACATCATGTCATCTTTCTTAATGTGTTACTCTGTTCTTATGAACTTAATACTCTAGATGCATGCTGGATAGCGGTCGATGTGTGGAGTAATAGTAGTAGATGCAGGCAGGAGTTGGTCTACTTGCCATGGACGTGATGCCTATATACATGATCATGCCTAGATAATCTCATAAGTATTTGCTTTTCTATCAATTGCTCGACAGTAATTTGTTCACCCACTGTAATACTTATGCTATCTTGAGAGAAGCCACTAGTGAAACCTATGGCCCCCGGGTCTATCTTTTATCATATAAGCTTTCAATCTAATTTTATTTGCATCTTTACTTTTCCAATCTATATCATAAAATACCAAAAATATATTTATCTTATCATACTATCTCTACCAGATCTCACTTTCACAAGTGGCCGTGAAGGGATTGACAACCCCTTTATTGCGTTGGTTGCGAGTTCTTTGTTTTTTTGTGTAGGTGCGTGGGACTTTTGAGGAGCCTCCTACTGGATTGATACCTTGGTTCTCAAAAACTGAGGGAAATACTTACGCTACTATTGCTGCATCACCCTTTCCTCTTCAAGGAAAACCAACGCAAGCTCAAGACATAGTACTATGTGATTAATCTTTCTCTCTCTCATGATCTTGAGATGTCACGATCTTGATGTATCATGGGCTTTGTTAAAATAGATGGATCATATGATGTTTCTCCCCTCTCTACTCTTATTGTGATGAATTAAATCTTTACCCTTTGAAGTTTTGTCTTGTCGGATTGAATGTTCAGATCTAAGAACACAAGATTGTTGGATTTTGGGCTCCGCAAACCCTTGATAAGTTCGAACTCTGGGGTGCTTGCGAAGATCTCCCTCTCCCTAGTCTGCCGACTCGCCAATCTCACAGCCTAGCACGTCGAGCTCGAAGGAAATGTGACACGGAAATTTACCCAGGTTCGGGCCATCTTGCGGTGTAAAACCCTACTCCTGCTATGTGGTGGATTTGCCTCGAGGGGCTGAGGATGAACTAGTACAGTGGGGAACAACCTCAGGAGGTGTGTTCTTGGGCTCAATTGAGCTAGTGAGGGTGGAGTGGACGTCGTTCCCCCCGCCCATGGTGGTGGTTACGTCCTATTTATAGTGGCCTTGGTCCTCTTCCAGAATGGAGGCGGGAAGGGATCCCACAACGGTCAAATTTTAAGGGAGACAACAAGTACATCTTATCCTGACTAAAGTGGTCTTTGCCTGCAAAAGCCTTTGGTCGGGACGCTGCGGTGGGCTTGGCGATGACCTCCGTCCTACCGTCCTGGCGGTCTTGGTCTTGTTGCACGGGAATGGATGCCTTTGGCTGCTTCCTCGGGACTCTGTGCTTGTTGCTTGCCTCCTTTGCACCAAAGAGGAACCTGGTACACTGCGCCTGCTGGTGCCCGCCTGGCCTCGATCGTCATGTATCACGTCACCTGAATCTCATGAGGTAAGCTTTACATACAAATCTTCGCTCGTGAGGAGCCAGCCTAAGGAGGCTGATCCCCTTGGAGGTCTTGGTGTCGTCCGCCTCGCGAGGCTTGGCTCCTCACGAGGGTCTTGGGTTGTCAATGTCAAAACCGGGCCATACCAGGCCGTCGATGGAGCCATGTCATAGGCTATAGGTAGGCAAGTCTGGGTACCCCCGTATCCAGAACGCCGACAGTAGCCCCCAGGCCCAAGGCGCGCTCGGACTTGGCTTCTAGGTGAAGCCAAAGGGCAAGTGCGGAGCGCCATGGGCCCTAACTACCTGCGGCCTTGGGAGACGCATGGAAATTGATGGGACGTGGGCGTCTCCGCTTCCCCACATTGCCTCGACAACTGCCTGACTTGACGAGTCGCTGCACATGCAGAGAAAACCATCATTGCGTGGGATCGTGGAGGCCGGCGGTTGGCCTCCCTTTGGCTATAAATGAGGGAAGGGGCAGAGCTCCCCTCGCTCATCTCCATCTTCATCTTCTCACTGCGCATTCCTTCTTCTTCTCCACCTTGCCATAGTTGCAAAGCTCATGGCACCGGTGAGGAGGCTCGCGACCACTGAAAAAGGGAAGGCCCCTAAGGAGGGGCCAGCTTCGCCACCGCCCAAGAGGGGCCACGGCCATCCCCGCAAGCATGCTGCGACCCCGGCAGCAGCCTCCAGGGGGCGCAGGAGCGCTTCTTTGGTCGCTGGCGTCTCCCTTGGCATTCGCGGTGGAGCTTCTTCTTGTGGTGGGGGCCACCGGCCACGGGGCAGTCCCTGCGATGAGGGGAGGCGTGCCATGGTCGCCCGTCCCCCTCGATCGTGCTTTGCCACGGTGGACGCGCTTCCGGAGTTCGTCGTGTGGTCGGAGAAGCCCACCGGCACCTTGCTCCGGCTTCCACGCTTCTTCACCGGTGAGGTGCCGGCCTCGGGGCTCGACGGCCTCTGGCTGCAGGCTGACGACTGCTGCAGCAGGGCCTTGTGGGTCAGGATCAAGGTCACTGTGGCAGGCAGTGTGGTCTTGGCCCGCGGCTGGCATGCGTTTGCCCGTGCGCGAGGCCTGAGCAGGAGGTGCACCCTCCATTCAAGTATGACGGCCTTGCGACCCTCTTTGTGAGGGTGTTCAGGGTGGACGGCCGTGCGCGGGGTGCTGCCCAGAAGACGGCAGCGGCGATGATGAGCTTGGCCTTGATGTCGGCCGCATCGGTGATGAGGGTGAGCTTGCCCTTTTGACGAGGTGCGCACTTCCTCCACTAGCGGCAGCTCCTCTTCAAACGAGAGCTCCAGCAGTGGCGGCTACAAACAACCTCCGTGTCGCCAAGCTCGCATCGAGGAAGGTGGCGGGTTGTCTCGCTGTTGAGCCCCGATGAAGCAGGAGGAGGGCCCGAACTGAGCTTGGGGCTGTCGAGCTTGGCTTCAGGATCTTTTGCAGTCTCGCAGGCCACTTTTGTTTAACCTTTCCTTTCTTCTGCATTTTGAAAAAACTAGAGTGCCCCGCTAGGGTGTGTAATGAACTGTGGCAGTTATGCCCTTATGCTATGCTTATTATCTTGATGCTATGCCGTGATATTTGTATTCCGAGTGGGCACGGTTAGGGTAACTTAACTTGACATGCTCGCGGTAGCTTCCCATCTTGTGAGGACACGACCCTTGATGCCTGGCGGAGCCCCTTTTCTGATGACTTGGGAGCCGTTGATCTCGGGAGGCACTGTAGATCTCGGGAGGCGCCGTAGAGCTGCTACAGAGTTGTTAAAAAATCTTAACCGGGCATTTCATTCTTCCTTGCGCGAGCCCCCTGCCACGGGTTTAGTTGTGGCTTGTTGCACCGCATCGCGCTGCCTAGGGGGCATGGACATGAGAGGGCGTGCATGCTCACGAGCTCGATCGAGGGTATCTCGTGAGGGTTAATAAAGCCGAAGCACCGGGGCAATGGGGTTTCGGCGAGGGATGCTTGAGTGTGGGTGGACCCGAGCGCACACACCTGCCTAGCCCCGACGCGTGGGACGCGCGAGGAAGAGCGACGGGTAACTGTTATACTTTACTAGCCAAGGCTAAGAGCGAGTGAAGCGAGAGGAGAGAAAACCCAACTTGGCGAACCAAAATGCAAAAATTACAAATTCATTAAGAAACTGCGAACCAACTACAGAAAGCAAGCAAATGAACAGCCGCGTCCGGCACCTAGTCTAGTCTTCTCACCAGCGCGGAGCTAAGTGCTGCCACTAGGGCGTAGGAGGGAGTCCCTGTGAGGCCTGCGGGTGACACGCAGGACACTCCAGGGCGTGTACAACCCCACTCATTATTACGTGAGAGTGTCACGAGCGGAGACCTTCACGGGCGTGAGACTTGCTTCATGGGTAGAACTTCCGGAGGTACTCGATGTTCCAGGCATTCTAGATGGGGATCCCATCCAGGCATGCAGCGCTAGGCTTGGAGACACGGGCAATCCTAAATGGGCCCTTCCACATGGCAGAGAGCTTATGCAGACCTTCCCAGGAGAGCACCCGCCTTAGAATGAGATCACCCACCTCGAGCGTCCTGGGGCGGACGCTGCGGCAGTGGTACCGCCGCAGCCCTGCTGGTACCTTGCCGCTCGGAGCGAGGCTTGACAGCGGCATTCCTCTCCCAGCACGAGATCCATCCCCCATGTGGTGTCCTAGCGTGCCTCTTCAAACGCCAAGACCCATGTGGAGCGATGCTTGACCTCGTGTGGGATAACCGCTTTAGCTCCGTAGACGAGGAAGAACGGGATTTCGCCCGTCGACTTGGTTGCGGTGGTGCAGATGGACCACAACACTGACTGGAGCTCATCGAGCCAGCCCCTACCGCAGGCCTCGAGCTTCTTCTTGAAGGTCCTTTCCTTGAGGCCTCTCAGGACCTCTGCATTGGCGCGCTCAGCCTGGCCATTGCTCCTGGGGTGTGCTACCGAAGCGTAGCATATCTGCGTTCCAAGGTTAGCACAATATGTTTTGAAAAGGTTGCTAGTGAATTGCGAGCCATTGTTGGTGATGATGCAATTAGGAACCCCAAACCGGCTCACGATGCACTTGATGAACTTGATAGCTGAGCCGGCCGGTATGGTGCGGACAACTTCCACCTCCGCCCACTTGGTGAACTGGTCGATGGCGACGTAGAGGTAGCGGTAGCCCCCGGGCGCTCGAGGGAATAATCCCAAGATGTCCAACCCCCAGACCGCGAACGACCATGTGAGCGGGATAGTCTGGAGGCTCTACACGGGCTGATGGATCTGCTTGGCATGAAATTGGTAGGCTTCGCAGGATCTCACCAGCTCGGTGGCATCACTGAGTGCCGTGGGCCAATAGAACCCACTGCGGAATGCCTTGCCCACGAGGGTGCGTGATGAAGAGTGGTGTCCGTAGTCCCCGCCGTGTATGTCGGCCAGCAGCTCGAGCCCCTGCTCCCTGGATATGCACCGCAAAGAAACATCGTTGGGCCGCTTACGGTACAACTCACCGTCCCGGATGCAGTATGCGGTGGCCTGGCAAGCCACGCGCTCTACATCTTCCTCCTTCTTTGGCGGGGTCCCCTGAAGCAAGTACACCTTGAACTCCTCAGTCCAGCACCCCTCCTGAGTCTCGAGCGCAAGGAGCAGACGGGCCCTTGAGGTAGGTCCGAGAGCAGGGGAACCTACCGCAGGGGCTCAGGGAAGATCCTCTTGAGGCAGTGCTGGTTCTGCAACAGGGGGAGCTACTGACGACTTGAAGAGCCGCTCCTTAAAGACGCCTGGATCCTGAGGCAGGCGACAGGACGCCCTTTTGGCGATGTTTTCCGCCTCCTTGTTTGTGCCTCGTGGTACGTGTTGCAATTCCAAGCCCGAGAATTGTTTTTCCATCTTGTGTACCTCTTCCAGGCACGCCTCTTGTGCTCGTCCTTCGGAGTGTACTCTTTGTTGGAGAAGTTGACGAGGAGCTGGGAATCACCCCTGATGGTGAGGCGCTTCACCCCCAGCGCCGCCGCAGCTCTGAGGCCGGCAATCAGGCCCTCATACTCTGCGATGTTGTTGGAGACCTTTTCTCCCTGCTGGAAGCAGAGTTGTACAGCGTAGCGGAGCTTGTCCTTGGTGGGTGAGATGAGCACTGCTCCAGCCCCTGCGCCCTGACGCGCGAACGCACCGTCGATGTACATGATCCACCCATCCGGCGCCTCGTCTACGGGCAAGAGGGAGCGATCCTCGCATATTTCACGGTGAGGGGCGTCAGCCCATTCCGCCACGAAATCTGCGAGGGTCGCGCCCTTGATGACCTTGGTGGTGTTGAACTCCAGCTGGAACACATGCAGTTGATGTTCCACTTTGTGACACTTCCGGCAGCGTTGGGGCTCCGGAGTACCCTCTCTAGTGGGTAGGCTGAGACGACCTTGATGGGGTGGCCCTGGAAGTAGTGGCGCAGCTTCCGGGAAGCGATGAGGAGCGCGAGCAAGAGCTTTTGTGGCATGGGGTAGCGTGCCCGTGCCTCCCGTAGCACCATGTTGATGAAGTAGACCGGATGCTCGACGAGGGAGGAGGCGTTGACAAGGTCTTGTATCTCTTGAGAGTGATGGTCTTCAGGAATCTTGCTATTTGTCGCATCAGCCACGGCCTTAGGGGGCCCGTCGGCTAGGGGGTTAGCGAGGGCCTCAGGAGGACATTGTCCAGTGGTGCAGTTGAGGCCTCAGGAGCACCATCCTGGGGCCGCACCATCTCGCGTGATATCGAGGCGCCCCACTATGGGCCCCTGGTCGGGCGCTTTTCCCTCAGCGCCACCAGAGCGGCGCTAGCAGAGTGAGGCGTGGCGGCCAAATAGAGCACCAAGGGCTCGAGGGGCGTGGTGCCACCATCACCGGTGGGCTAGTGAGGTATCTCTTGAGGTCTTAGAAAGCCGCGTCAACTTCAGGGGTTCACTCGAATGGCCCTTTCCTTTTCATCAGCTTGAAGGATGGGAGGGCACGTTCCCCTAACTTGGAAATGAAGCACCCCAGCGAGGTCGTGCAGCCCGCCAGCTTCTGCATCTCCTTGAGGGTTTGTGGCGGGCTCATGTCTTCTATGGCCTTGACTTTCAACGGGTTGGCCTCGATTCCTCTGTGTCACACCTGGAAACCTAGTAGCTTTCCAGAGGGGACGCCGAACACACACTTCTCAGGGTTGAGCCGCAGGTCCACCTTGTGCAGGCTGGCAAATGTTTCCTCCATGTCCCCAATCAGGGTCCTTGCATCCCGAGACTTTACTACTATGTCATCGACATAAGCCTCAGCGTTCCTCCCGGGTTGTTGACCCAAAGCGATATGCATTAGCCGTTGAAAGGTGGCTCCAGCATTACGCAGTCCGAATGGCATACAGGTGTAGCAGTACACCCCACATGGGGTCAGGAACGCCGTCTTCTCCCCATCTTGCACAACCATCTTGATCTGGTGGTAGCCTGAGAAGGTGTCCAAAAAGCACAACAGATCACACTCGGCGGTGGAGTCGACGATCTAATCGATGCGCGGGGGCGGGAAGGGGTCCTGAGAGCAAGCCTTGTTGAGTTTGGTGAAGTCGACACACATGCGCTCCTTCACACCCTTCTTGGGGACAATAACCGGGTTTGCCCGCCATTCCGGGTACCGCACCTCCCGAATGATGTCGGCGTCCTGCATCTTGCGGGTCTCTTGGATGATGAACGCTTGCTTCTCTGTGGACTACCGCCGTGCCTTCTACTTCACCGGGCGCACGTTAGGGCACACCCTCAGGTGGTGCTTGATTATCCCCCTCGGGATTCCAACCAGGTCATTGGGCTCCCATGCGAACACTTCCTTGTTGGCGCGCAAGAAGCCGACCAACGCCTTTTCTTGGTCAGGAGAGAGGCCGGCACCTATGATGAAGGTGGCGCCTAATGCTCCGTCTTCGTCAACTAGTACTTGTTTCGTCTCGGCTCAACCTTGAGAAAACAACGGCTTCTTCTTGGCCGGTGCAGCCCCCTGGGCCTCTGGGGCTCCTTTCTCACTCGACCGCGTGGCCGCCGCAGTCTTGAAAGTAAGCTTGAGAGCCAGCAGCACGTCTTGGGTGTCCCCTGCCACCGTGAGGACGCCGCAGCTCCCCGCTATCTTCATGAGATTGTAGGCTGGGTGAGTCGCTGCCATGAACTTGGCTAGGGCTGGGTACCCGAGGATGGCATTGTATGGGAGGCCGATCCAGGCGATGTCAAAGTCGATAAGCTCTAGGGGCTGGTGGAGCCGTCGCCGACCCCGGAGAAGGTCTTGGTGGGGCGGAGCCAGCCATAAGGCATGTGAAGCAAGCCGAATGCCTCCATAGAGAGCACACTGAGGTCGGCTCCACCATCGATGAGGGTCTTGGTGACTGCCACAATGCAGATGGTGGGGGTGCAGAACATCGGGAGTGCGCCTGCGCCCGCTGTGGTAGCGGGGTGATCCTCCAAATCGAAGGAGAGGTCGGTCTTGGGCGCCGCCCAGCCCGACGGAGCCCCCGACTGCGCGCAGGCGTCACCCACTTGGCGGAAGAACTGCTTGACATGGCGATCCGAGGGTGGCGATTGCGAGCCACCTAGGAGGGCTGTGACGGTGCAGGCATCGGCACCATGATAACCCACAAGCTTAGGGGATCGCAACAGCTTTCGAGGGTAGAGTATTCAACCCAAATTTATTGATTCGACACAAGGGGAGCCAAAGAATATTCTTAAGTATTAGCAGTTGAGTTCTCAATTCAACCACACCTGGATAACTTAATTAGTATCTGCAGCAAAGTATTTAGTAGCAAAGTGGTATGATAGTAATGGTAACAGTGGCAAAAGTAAAGTAGCAGTTTTGTAGTAATTGTAACAGTAGCAACGGAAAAGTAAATAAGCGAAGCACAATATGTGAAAAGCTCGTAGGCATTGGATCAGTGATGGATAATTATGTCAGATGCGATTCCTCATGTAATATCTATAACATAGGGTGACACAGAACTAGCTCCAGTTCATCAATGTAATGTTGGCATGTATTCCGAATATAGTCATATGTGCTTATGGAGAAGAACTTGCATGACATCTTTTGTCCTACCCTCCCGTGGCAGTGGGGTCCTAGTGGAAACTAAGGGATATTAAGGCCTCCTTTTAATAGAGTACTGTACCAAAGCATTAACACATAGTGAATCATGAACTCCTCAAACTATGGTCATCACCGAGAAGTATCACGATTATTGTCACTTCGGGGTTGTCGGATCATAACACATAATAGGTGACTATAGACTTGCAAGATAGGATCAAGAACTCACATATATTCATGAAAACATAATAGGTTCAGATCTAAAATCATGGCACTCGGCCCCTAGTGACAAGCATTAAGCATAGCAAAGTCATAGCAACATCAATCTCAGAACATAGTGGATACTAGGGATCAAACCCTAACAAAACTAACTTGATTACATGGTAAATCTCATCCAACCCATCACCGTCCAGCAAGCCTAGGATGGAATTACTCACGCACGGCGGTGAGCATCATGAAATTGGTGATGAAGGATGGTTGATGATGACGACAACGATGAATCCCCCTCTCCAGAGCCCCGAACAGACTCCAGATCAGCCCTCCCGAGAGAGATTAGGGCTTGGTGGCGGCTCCGTATCATAAAACGCGATGAAACTTTCTCTCTGATTTTTTTCTCCGTGAAACGGAATATATAGAGTTGGAGTTGAGGTCGGCGGAGCTCCAGGGGGTCCACGAGATAGGGGGCGCGCCCAGGGGAAGGGCGCGCCCCCACCCTCGTGGATAGGGTGTGGGCCACCTGACCTTGATTCTTTCGCCAATATTTTTTATATTTTCCAAAAGTTATCTCCATGAATTTTCAGGTCATTCTGAGAACTTTTGTTTTCTGCACATTAAACAACACCATGGCAGTTCTGCTGAAAACAGTGTCAGTCCGGGTTAGTTTCATTCAAATCATGCAAGTTAGAGTCCAAAACAAGGGCAAAAGTGTTTGGAAAAGTAGATATGTTGGAGACATATCACACCGTGAAGTGCGCAATGAATAGGTCGCACAACTCCTCCTAGGAATCCACAGAAGACTCTGGCAAGTTCAGCAGCCAGGGGCGTGGCATGCCCACGAGGGCCATCGGGATCCAGTTGGCCATGACCTCGTCATCTCTTCCGGCTGCCCAAACCGCCTCCTCGTATGCTTGGAGGAAGCCGGCCGGATCTTCCGCACCGTCATAGCGAGGCGGCAACTCCGGCCTGAACTTGGGTGGCCACTACACCCGCCGCAGGGCGGGGGTGAAAGCTCGGAGGCCCATGGTTCCCCCAAAGGTGCATGATAGTCCAGTCGACGGTGGAGCGCCTGCCATGAGAGCCGGCAGCAGAACGCAGCGGACGGTGCGGTGGATCTTCAACGCACCCCTACCTGGCGCGCCAAATGTCAGATTTCAGACTCCGCAAACCCTTGAGAGGTTCAAAATCTGGGGTGCGTGCAAAGATCTCCCTCTCCCAAGTTTGCCAACTTGCCAATATCATAGCCTAGCGCGTTGAGCTCGAAGGAAATGGGACACAACAATTTACCCAGGTCCAGGCCACCTTGCAGTGTAAAACCCTACTCCTGCTTTGTGGTGGTTGCCTCGAGGGGCTGAGGATGAACTAGTACAGTGGGGAACAACCTCAGGAGGTGCATTCTTGGGCTCAAGTGAGCTGGTGAGGGTGAAGTGGATGTCGTTCCCCCCGCCCATGGTGGTTGCTAGGTCCTATTTATAGTGGCCTTGGTCCTCTTCCCGAATGGAGGCAGGAAGGGATCCCACAACGGCCAAATTTGAAGGGAGACAACAAGTACATCTTATCCTGACTAAAGTGGTGTTCGCCTACAAAAGGCTCTGGTCGTGACTCTATGGTGGGCTCGGTGATGACCTCTCTCCTTTCGTCTTGGCGGTCTTGGTCTTGTTGCATAGGAATGGAAACCTTTGGCTACTTCCTTGGGACTCCACGCCTGCTGCTTGCCTCCTTTGCACCAAAGAGGAATCTGGTACACTAAGTCCGCTGGTGCCCGCCTGGCCTTGATCGTCATGGATCACGTCACCTGAACCTCTTGAGGTTAGCCTTACATAGAAATCTCCGCTCCTCGGGAGCCAGCCCGAGGAGGCTGATCCCCTTGGAGGTCTTGGTGTCATTCGCCTTGCGAGGCTTGGCTCCTCACGAAGGTCTTGGGTTGTCGATGTCAAAACTGGTCCGTACCAGGCCATCGATTGAGCCACGCCGCAGGCCGCAGGCAGGCAAGTCTGGGTACCCCCGTATCCAGAACGCCGACAATGATGCATGTCTTTCAGTATGAATACTTGAGGTGACAATGGGGTATCATATTGATTCACTTGATGTATGTTATGGCACTCAACTTGCGGATTCCCAGGTGACATTGGGGAAATCTATGCATAGAGGTTGATGCACGTTTTTATTATCTTTTCTCCGATAGAAACTTTGGGGTTTCCTTGTAGTTCTTTGTGTGGATTGAATATTATGATCATCAAGTTGTTTGATACATATCATAGAATTAACTCACGGATACTTGTGGTGACATTGGAGTATCTAGATGATATTAGAGTTGGTTGATGTGTGTCATATGGTGTTATTTTAGTACGAACTCTTGGTTAGATTGATCGAAAAGAATAGCTTTGTGTTATTTTAGTACGAACTCTAGGATAGATTGATCGGAAAGAATAGGTTTGAGGTGGTTTCGTAGCCTACAAACAATTTCTATATTTTGTTCTTCGCTAATAGGAACTTGGGAGTGATTCTTTATTGCACTTTGAGGGATAATAATATGATCCAACTATGTTAACATTGCTGAGAGATTGCACTAGTGAAAGTATGCACCCTAGGCCTCATTTTCCATCATTGCAATACCGTTTGCGCTCCATTTTACTATTTACTACCTTGCTATTTTTTAATGTCCGCACTACAAAAACTCATATCTACTATCCATACTACACTTTTATCACCATCTCTTCGCCGAACTAGTGCACCTATACAATTTGCCATTGTATTAGCTGTGTTTGGGACACAAGAGATTTCCTGTATTTGATTGCAGGGTTGCTTGTGAGAGACTATCTTCATCCTACGCCTCCCACGGATTGATAAACCGTAGGTCATCTACTTGAGGGAAAATTGCTACTGTCCTACAAAACTTTGTGCTTGGAGGCCCAACATGAGTCTACAAGAATAAAGTTGCGTAGTAGACTTCATGGCGTGAGTTGTGAAACAATTCCACATTGTTTTAAATGAAGGCCAAACTCGTAACTCACATATTCGCCTGCACGATCAGATCGTAGAAACTTTATTTTCTTGTTACGATGATTCTCCACTTCACCCTGAAATTCTTGCAACTTTTCAAATGTTTTAGACTTGTGTTTCATCAAGTAGATATACCCATACCTACTCAAATCATCTGTGAAGGTCAGAAAATAACGATACCTGCTGCGACACTCATCGGACTGAATACATCAGTATGTATTATTTCCAATAAGTCATTAGCTCGCTCCATTGTTCCAGAGAACGGAGTTTTAGTCATCTTGCCCATGAGGCATGGTTCGCAAGTATCAAGTGATTCCAAAAGCCCATCTGCATGGAGTTTCTTCATGCACTTTACACCAATATGACCTAAACGGCAGTGCCACAAATATGTTGCACTATCATTATCAACTTTGCATCTTTTGGTATCAATATTATGAATATATGTATCACTACAATCGAGATTCAACAATAATAGACCACTCTTCAAGGGTGCATGACCATAAAAGACATTATTCATATAAATAGAACAACCATTATTCTTTGACTTAAATGAATAACCATCCCGCAATAAACAAGATCCAAATATAATCTTCATGCTCAACACGGGCACCAAATAACAATTATTGAGGTCTAAAACTAATCTCGAAGGTAGATGTAGAGGTAGCGTGCCGACGGCGATCACATTGACCTTGGAACCATTTCCAACATGCATCGTCACCTCGTCCTTAACCAATCTTCGTTTATTCCATAGCTTTTGTTTTGAGTTACAAATATGAGCAACCAAACTAGTATCAAATACTCAGGCGCTACTATGAGCATTAGTAAGGAACACATCAATTACATCTCTATCAAATATACCTTCATTCACTTTGCCATCCTTCTTATCCGCCAAATATTTGGGGCAGTTCCGCTTCCAGTGACCATTCCCTTTGCAGTAGAAGCACTCAGTTTCAGGCTTGGTCCAGCTTTGGGTTTCTTCCCGGGAGTGGCAACTTTCTTGCCATTCTTCTTGAAGTTCCCTTTTTCTTGAAACTAGTGGTCTTGTTAACCATCAACACTTGATGCTACTTCTTCATTTCTACCTCCGCGGCCATAAGCATTGCGAGGATCTCGGGAATTGTTTTGTTCATCTTGGTCACTACTCTCCTCTATGCAACTTGGCCACTACTCTCATCTTGGTCATGTATCTCGCCAAAATTCTACATTGCAGACGAGAAAGGAGGCGGTTGAGAAAATGAACCACCCAATTTTTTTGTGCAGTTCAACTGAAATGGAGCATCCTTGGCGTGCAGACTGATTAAGTCCTAGATGAATATACGCGTCAACCAACTTGTCTGGAATCTTTAGACTCCATGCCATATAGTTCACTGCCATATGCGCCGATAACCAAAAGGCACAAGTTGGGACCAAAGACTGGACTGCGTTTTTCTAGGCTATGCACCAAGCAATATTTTTGGCGTTCACTCTCCTAATACTTGGAGTTTGACAATTGGTTGATGCTGGTTGATACTCGAATGAATATAGGCACTTCTTGTCAACATCGATGCTTGTCTGAGTGAACTTTGGAGTACATAGCAGCATAAGTACTTGTCCATCTGATCATTTTGTGTAGTTCTACTGAAATCACCTGATGTAATGATTTGCCTGCGAGTTCAGGCTCCAAATTACTCCTTTATGAAATCGGCAAACAGTAGCACAATACCAAATTACCAATACATATGACAGGCACAATAATCAGGATAAAGACTAGTACCAACCTGTGTGAGGTAGCATATCAATTACTATTTCCTTTGACTGGAAGCCGAGATAAGCCAAGCGACTGACAGCAAAGGAAGAAAGCAAGCGGAGATTTGCGACTGACAGGAAAGGACGGAAGTTGTTGAGGCAATGAAGCACCCAAAGTTTTTGTGCAGTTCCACCAGAATCAAGCATGCCTGTTGGCACATATATTGAGAGAGTGAGATTACTGTAATAGTGGGACTAGTTGATGAAACATACACTAACAAATAGAAGCACCCACATTATCTTAATGGGTAAAGTTAGCAACATAGTAGTCTTGCTTAAAGAGAGGTATTAGTTTATTTAATCAGTGCCAATTATCTCAACTCAACACTCAAAGCATTGCCATTTATCATAGGTTGCAAAACTTAAAAGTGCAAATATAAAGGAGTTTCTCATGACAGTAGCACGATACAAATAGAGATGACAGCAAACTAATATGGATGAAGGCCTTAGGCATGTACCAACCTGAGAAAAAAAGCTTATTCATGTAGTCCCATAAGAGATGATAAAGCACACACTGGAATCACACAATAGTATATATTTTTGTGCACTTCAAATGTATGGTTGAAATCACTCTTGTTTACCAGTGCTGAGATTATATCGAAAGATTATCAAGAACTTCCAGCTGAGTTAAAGCACTGGCTGGGATACAGTTCATTGTATTGTCTTGTGTAGTTCCACTAAAATGTATGATTGGCACAAGATGATCCCTGTTTGCACAAGTAGGAACAAGGTGAAACCTTCATTAGCTTAGTGAGAAAGGATAGGAAGACATTAGCATATTACTCAAACAGTAGCATCAAATTCGTGATGGACAATACGCAAAACATTGCCTCATTGAACCAATGGCAATAAATTGACATGCAAAACAATAGCACTATTATGTCATGACACTAATAATATTCCCTCCCTGCTCCACCACATGATTCACCTCCATAGACAAACATTCACATGTACATGATTCAGCATAGGGTCCTACTAAAGATTTGTTTAACTCCAACAGGAAAATTAGGCAGTAATAAATTAGTGGTACTTAAGTGCTCCTAATTAATTAAGTGAGACAGCAGAAGTGGAAGGGCTCCCTGGAGGATCATCTCACATGTAAGGTAGTCGTTGCCGGAGCCCTTGAATAGCCTCGACTGAGGCCTCTGGCTTCAGCAAGATTGCCTTGGCACTGTTTATTATTCTTCTTCTTCCTCTTCATGCTCTGTTTCTCTTTCTCCTCACCAGTTGGTGAAACCAAGTACATGATTGGCCTTCTAATTCAGAATTGGTTTTGTCAGTGAGAGAGTACAAGTGTACTAGTAAAAAACAACATTATTTTCTCATGGCAGTCAGAAAATAGAGATGAACATAGGCATTAAATATCATTCTTACCTAAAGGAAGGTTATGGCGCCAATATGGATGATGAGGATTGGAACACAGATCTCCCTTTGTGCAGTTCCACCAAAATGAACCAACTGTTCCATCTGACATTCCAGTTAAACAGCACAAAAGTCACTTCTTTTAAGAAGAGTTTTGTGCAGTGCACCAAAAGGTCACAACAGCAACCAGGTGAATTGGATATCCCTGTTTGCACAAAAAGGCACAGAGGAAACAGTCAGAGTCTCAAACAATTACAGGCAAAAACATTTGGCTAAACTTGTCAGAGTCTCAAACAATTATAGGCAAAAACAGTGGCATGGCTTCATTTTTACCAGGGACATTATATTAAGAACAGCTAAGGCTGTGTTCGGTTCACAGGTTTGGTGCAGGATTTTCATAGGAACACAATTCCTACCGTATTCTTTCCCTTCCAACCATTCGGAACACGGGAAAGGTGAATAGTGTTTCATAGGAAAGCTGGTCTGGTAGTACTGATTCCATCGGATTAGAAACATCCACGCGCTGCTCATTGTTTGGGCAGAAGCCCGAGGTAGGCGCTCGCTGCCATGTGTTAGACAGGTTGCTGTGTTGTGTT
Source organism: Triticum aestivum (assembly GCF_018294505.1). Taxonomy (NCBI): domain Eukaryota; kingdom Viridiplantae; phylum Streptophyta; class Magnoliopsida; order Poales; family Poaceae; genus Triticum; species Triticum aestivum. The sequence continues at coordinate 452,213,560 of NC_057804.1, forward strand.
TGCTGGAATAAAAAAATCAACCTATGTGTGGTACGTGAGGTGAGGACAAGAGTAGTCACTCTGCAGCTGAATAAACAAATAGCATCTCATACTGCCAAGCATGCTACTCTAAAAAAAACAAATTTGTACATTTCGTAGTCCATCTGAACACATTCTCTTGAGAGTTTCCTCCGGTTCGCTGTTCCATAGTTTTATACCTACATTCCTTTCCTATTCCTCTATTTTCATCAAGACCTATGTTTTCTGCCCCTTTATTCCGACCGGAGCCTAAATATTTGGTATAAGGGCATGGGACAGTGGGTGCACCAGCAGTACAGCACCATGTACGTAAACAGGGGCATAAAGTGGTGATTCATAGTTTGTTGCCCCGAGAAACAAACATTCAAGAAACATATCTGGGTTGGTTCCATTTTTGTTCACTCTAGCCACCTACTCCTATGTGTGGATAGCAAATCTAGTCCTGGTCATACCACTGTGTACAGCGTTACCCCTATATTTCCCTTTTCGACCAAGAGACCGGTTGGATGACCAGTCTGTACTACTTTCATCCCCTTTCCTTCCTGTTTGTACCAAGTCCGATGTACATACTAAATTCCCCCACCCCCATTTTATTTCAATGACAAGTATTTTTGGACGGAGGGAGTACAAGATTCGACTCCATGAAGTAGCTTTACCTCTAACAATAGAAGAAGAAAAAATAGGTGACGTTGGACCATCCAATCGAGAGGGGCTGAGAGGTAGAAAATGATGCACATGCAGCGATGTAGCGAGCTGGGGAAGTAGAGCTAAGGTGGTTTCAAACGAAGATATACCTGAAGGTCGTCGGGATGTGGATAGGTGGGCGGCGGGAGGCCGGATCCGCCCACAGGCAACGACGAAGGGATCGGAGGACCTCCCGTGTCGGCGCTCGGCCAGAGATAACGGTGCAGCCGGCAGTGGGTCTCCTCCCTCGCTGTCGATGACGGCCTAAACACTGCCCCTCCTCCCCTTCACGCGGAGGGGGATACGTCCGGATCTGTAACCAGCGGTAAGGATAGAAAGCCAGTGTTTTTTGAAGGGAGAAAGACAGGGTTACTACCCCTATCTTGTTTAGATCTGGAGAGGATGAGAGTGTGTGAATAGAGCAGCCCTAGCAAGCAAGCACGGAGGCTCCGACCTATATATAAGTAGTGGCGTAGTTTTCCTTTTTCACTCCATCAAAACAATTGTTTAAAATTGTGTACTACTACATGCCAGGTCACGGTTTTTTTTAGTTGTTGATTGTTATTTTGAGATAGCTACCCGCTTGTTCCAAGTGGTGTTACGGTGTGCCAGGCCGCACTTTGTATCGTTCAAGTCTGGTAGTACTATTAGTCCCTCCATTAAATGAACAACCACCCCCTCGTAAAAATTGTGAACAAGCCCACGGCTAAAATTAGCGGAAACGTGGGTTGCCCCAACATGCATTATTATGTATATTTTCTACTCCCTCCGTTCCTAAATATAAGTCTTTTTTATTAGCCACACCTAAGACAAGATTTTTTTATTAGCAGTGAACCCCACATGTCATAGACACAAAAATTGTAGCAAGATTCCCTTAGGCAAGCCAAAGTGTGTCTAACAATTTGAGCAACTCAGGTTAGGCAAGTGTGGCAAGTGTGGGAAAAATAATGTGGCAACAAAGACAAACATAGTCACAATCCAAACAGCCCCGTGATTTTTTGTGACATGCATGAAAATTTGGTTAGTTAAATTTATAGTCAAAATTTGGCAAGCTGCATCAAATCAACACATGCAAGTATCAAAAGGAAAGTCACGGCATGCATGCATGTGTTGTACTCCCTCCGTTTCCAAATATAAGTCTTTTTAGAGATTGCAACAAGTGACTACTCCCTCCGTTCCTAAATGTAAGTCTTTTTAGAGATTCCACTACAAACTACATACGGATGTATATAGACATATTTTAGAGTGTAGATTCACTCATTTTGTTTCATATGTAGTTCATAGTGAAATCTCTAAAAAGACTTATATTTTGGAACGGAGGGAGTACATACGAAGCAGAATATGTCTACTCCTACATACAAAGTAGCCCATTTGAAATGTGTAAAAAGACTTTTATCGAATGTAGTGCTTTGATGTGTCGCGTCAACTCGTACAAGCCCGAGAAATTTGATTACTACGACGCCCTCTCCCTCGCGTACTGAGCTCCGATGCCTTAACTGCACCTGCCTTTGGCTGCATGACAGGTGGGCCAACCACCTGTTGGGCCCACCTGTCATGGATGCAAAGGCGGGAGCAGTAAGTAGAAGCTTTCACTACACGCTATCCCTCCCGCACGAGGTGGACGGACATGTAGCAGTGGATTCGATACTGTAGAAGTAGGAGTAACATCATTATTCGTCTTCTCGAAGAGGCGAAGAGTCAAGTGCAAACCGAACGTGGCAGTTGCGAACGCTCACGTGGTGCGGTTCCTTGGAGTACTAGCCAGGCTCTTGCATGAGACAAAATTGCTATTGTTTAACAATTAAACTCCATTATCCATTGGTTGATACTCATTCTGCATAGGTCCACGCGCTTAGCACCGTTTCCTCCTGGGGTCACCAATGTTTATTTGCTAATTAAGGCTGGTTGTAATGGGTAGTATTATAAGTTAGTATCATGCATATGATACTAGTGTATGATACTTCCTCCCTAATGCATAGTATCATATGGTAGTATCATAGATGACTTTATTTATTGTCATGCATGACACATACTAGTGTAGCATTTATTATGATACGGTATCATGATATGATACTCAACCCTCTCTTACTTCATTTAATTCTATGCCACCTCATCAAAGTTGCCTAGTTGGCATGCATGATACTAGCTATGATACTCCCATTACAACCAGCCTAATAGCATTCCATGCAATGAACTAGCCATTGCAAGTCATTAAAATCATGCACACCTCTCATCTCTTATTGGTTGATATGTATGTCAAGAAACAAGAAACAAGGTAGAAGTTAATGCACCGCGCCTAAGTATTTTGGGACTATTTGGTTTTCGTAAGATGACTTACACACCTAGACGGAGGGAGTAGTATAGACCTATAAACCGGAAAGGAGTATTTGCCTTTCTAGAGATTTCAACAAGTGACTAGACTTCGGCTCAAAAAAACAAGTGACTAGACTACACCGTGTGCAGTACCCCCTCCCTTCCGGTTTATAGGGCTCAAATCTCAAATCTCATGAACCAAGCCATTTTGTGATTGGAGAAATGTATCTCGTACTTTACAAAACTACCCTAATTAAACTCATGCATTAATTACGTACTTCTCTCGTTTTCCTCTCCGCCTTGGTCGCGGTGCACAATATTGAGAGAGTGCTTGGATACGTTTTAGTCTCATGACTAAAAGTAGTGGGACTAAAACTTGTTAGCCTCATCCATGCTTGGATCCAAATACTAAAGAGACTAAAATCAAGTTAATGACATTTCAAAGCATCAGGGCCCGCGTGCCATCCACCAAATCACAGCGAGGTGCTATAGTCGAGACTCACCTGTCACCCCAGTGTGGCCGTCATGACCCGTCATATCACAAAACCCACACCTTTACCAGCAGTGGTAAGGTGGCCTCCAAGTTGGACTAGACGAAGCAACCATCATTTCATTGGAACACTTGTTCAAGCCCTTTCTTCCCTTTCTTGAAGAAAACCTCAGTCCAGGCTACTCACTTCTGCCATTTTTCTTCTCTACCGACGAAGGAAAGGTGGGCGAATCAGTTATGCTGCTATATTTTCATTCCAATAATCTTCTTTTTGCGAAGCACAGACCGATTCTCACATCCTATTCTTTTCCCGTTTTCATTGCGATTGTGGTTTCCTTTCGATTGCTTTTTGTTTGTCAGTTCATTGATGGATCCTGGAGCACTAGGCAAAGAGTTGCCGGCGGACAACCCACTGGAGACAGCGATCTCCAGGAAGCAAGCACCAACCAACAAGTTGACCATGTTGGCGGGCCAACCCATGGAGACGAAAAACTCCAAGAAACAAGCACTGGCCAAAGAGTTGAGGATGTTGGCAGACGAACTCCTCAAAGAAAGTTGGAAGAACAGCAAGGGCCCCACCGTGCCTACCCCAGGAGCTCTGATTGCCACCTATGTGAGGCTCAAGACCGAGTTTGAGGAGATAGTTGCCGTTGAGAAGCAGTATTCCCCTGGCAAGGTGATGGCCCCCATCGAGGACGAGGAGATGGCCCCCGGAGGGATGAGATCCCCCGGTGAGCTACACAAGGTAAAAAATAATGGCTTATTACCATAGTTGTGGTTTTTGATTATTTGCAATGTGCTTGCTTTTTGATTATTTGCAATGTGCTTGCTTTTTGATTATTTGCAATGTGCTTGCTAATATGTTAGTGTTGTGCAGGCCGTGCCGGTGGTTGTCCTTGATGATTCCGATGTCGTGGCCCGTCCTGTTGGCATCGCCCCGGAGATCGATTCTGATGCCGTTGTCCATCCTATGGACATCGCCCCATAGATCAATTTCGATGTCGCGGTCAGTCCTTGGACATCACCCTAGAAATCAATTCCCATGCCATTGTTCGTGTTGTGGTCATTGCCCGAGAGATCGATGACAAGAAATAGTTGGTCACGCTAATCCTTCAGGGTAGTTTGCATTGCCCTGTGTTTAATTACCAGAATGATGCCTGTTATCAAACCATCTTAGGGCTAGTGCACTATCTTGTGTGGGCAGATCTTGCTACTTTTGTTTAATAGTGAATCATGCGAACCCTCTCCGAGTTATGGAAACAGATGTATCCTCACTAGCTTTTGATGTAATATATGGCATGCTTAGATGTAAGTTTGAACTATTTATCATATCAGCAGGGCTTGTTTGATGATTCTTGGAGTTAGTAGGCTAGCTACTGTGCGAGCTATAGTACTTGAAAAACACTCATCGAAGAGAAACGTTTGGGCTGATGAGCTCGTGGTACGCTTATACTTATCCCTCGTCAATCGACCAATAGCCCTAGCTCCTAAAATTGTAGGCTTAGCGATCGATCAAACAATAGTCGACATACATTCAGGCCTCATTTGGTTCATAGGGTAGGAAAATCATAGCAAAAGTACAGAGAACATGCAACACAAAATCATAGCAGTGCAGAGACGTACTCCCTCCGTTCCAAAATAGATGACCTAGGCTGGCTAGTTTAGCCTAGTGGGTTTCAGTGATATGACGTGGTACAGTGTCGTCCAGTCTTCGCATGTGGTAGCAGTATTGCGGGTACAGTAAGTTTTCTTGAAGAAGCGGAATTCAACAAAGTCATGATGGTTCCTTCGTCCGAACAACTTACGGTGGGAAAGGTTGGGCCTGCGTTACGACCGGGGTAGACCAGGATAATTTTATGCATGGAAGGTGGACCAGGATGGTCGACGTCCCACATGTCAGCGAATGAAAGTATTCTTTCCGATATAGAGGACGAGCAACGAGTATTCATTGTTTATTTTTGATGAAAGCTATTGTCTCCACTGTTACTCCTTGACTTTGTCACTGCCTCTCTCTCCTCCACATAAGCGGGGACTACTTGCTATGCATGCAACGGGCAGCTGGCGTCTTGAGGGGCCAGGGCGGTGAGAGCGGGCTCCGGAAGCGGTCCGGACTCCAGCATGGCCCACCTCACATTATCACCATATATTTCTTGGAGTCCGTGCGCAGCGGGCGGGCGATCTCTTCTCCATCCCCCATTTTTCTCTTCTCAGTTGACGCCCGCCGAGCGATTAGATTTTGGCTATCGACGGTTTATTCAATTACGATCCCACATGTCAGTGAAATTGCAAGACAACGCGTGTCCCCTTTGGTGAGCGACGTGCGAGTCAGACTGTCGGGGTTGCGACGTGTATGAGTCGTAAGTGTGCCGCCTTTTCCTTTAGAACTTGTGAAGCGTAACATTTTCGCGCGATCGATCGATAGAAATCCAGAACAAAATGACGAGGGCGGTGCTTTCCCGCTTGTTACACGGGCTAGTTCGAGTGATATGACGTGCTACAGTGCCGTCCACTTGCTCCATTTTTATGTAAGCAAGAGTTTACACTCGTACGCGGGAGGAGTGTGAAACACCGCGGATCTGATTTTGATCGAGGGATAATTGTTCCCTACCAAATGATGGAGGATTGTTAGTGATTATAGCATGATAGTTAGGGCATCTCCAGCACTGGCCCACAAATTTACACCGGCATCTGTCCGAGGACACTGATGGATGCCATCCGATGCTGCCTGCATACCTTTCGACAACTATATGAACTAACCGGACGAAATTCGTGCAAACAAAGCAAATTTCAAATTAACCGGATGAAATTCATTACATTTCAAAAACTTTTCCTACAAACTGGACGAAATTCATTACATATTTTGCACAAACCGTACTAAACCTACTGTAAACCTAATCTAAACGATCGCCGGCGCCCGACAACCAAGTCCAGCCATGAACCCGAGAAAGCCGGCCATTGCCTTTGCCTCCTCCTCATCCGCCTCGATAACCTCCTCCTCCGGCCGAAGCACAAGGTTATGAAGATTTCCGCCTCCATGTCACCATCAAGCGGCTAATCGGCCGCCGATGTTTACCCCACCAAGCTTGGCGTCGACTGAGTGGAGTAGCGGTGGCCTTCCCGGGACCAGAGCAGCGGCGAACTACCATGTACTACTCTTCCTTGCTGCCGGCAGCGCCCGCGCACGCGTGCCGGCTTCATGGTCGTGGCAGCGGAGGGCGGCCCGGGGGGTGCCGGCGATCTCCTTCGTTTGCTCCTGCGACAGTACGTCGAAGAGAGCTTTGGAGTGTGCCCGGAGCGGAGCCGCCGATGTCCCTCGTCTACTCCTGCGACAGTATGTCCAAGAGAGCTTCGGAGCGCCACGAGGCCATGGTTGAAGTGGTGCTGACAGAATGAAGGGACCTGAGGAGAATAAGTGTGGGTCTTTGGCTATGGCTGGGAGCTGGGGCTCAAGTTAATATAGCGGGCGAATGGCAATGAGCCACGGCAGACAGATGGACAACTGGCGCCGGAGTAGGTTCGTCGGGCGTGAATGCGGACGCTGCTTCAGTGACTTAACTGCAGATGCATTTGGGTGTCTGACATGTGGGCCCAATGGGTGTCTGGCCCGCATGTCAGTGACACACCAATTGCACCTGCAGTTAAGTCCAATGAATGCGGCATTGACATTCTGGAGAGACAGTGACCGTTTCAGGCGCATGCGGACTGTTTGACTGGTCAACCATACAAATACGGAGCTATACGCTGAGCCAGCAACCATATAATCACCATATCTCGTATACAATGATCAAAGTGAGCTATCAAGACAAGTTCGATGACCGCCAATGCATTTTACTCGGTAATAAATGACCAGGATTGAAGGGGACTCCTAATTTGCTTCGTCTTCTATCCTTGAGCTCTTGACAGACCAATGCACTATACGGTTGTCTGGCCACTCCACCCCAGAGCTCTCACCAAGCGTCGTTCATGCCACCGCGCCGCACACTAACCGGTAAGGCAGCGATGGCATCCCGCCGCGCCGAGTTCCTCGCCGCCCATGAACGCACACAAAATGGTAGGGAAGCGATGGCATCCCACCGTGCCGAGTTGATCGCCGCTCGCGACCTCACAACTCTGTGGGAGGAATTTGAAGATGCCAAGGCCGAATGGGCGGTAGAGCAAGAGGCGGCCAAAGCCACACAGAGGGAGCGGAAAAGTGAGAAAGCACTCAAGAAAAGAGAGGCCCACCGCCGCAAGAAAGAAAAGGACGCACACGCTGCTGCGGAGAGGTCGGCGGAGATCAAAGCACGGTGGGGTGACGCCGACAAAGCCGGGAAGGAGAACGACGGCGTCTGTCCAGCATGTGAGAAGTAGTAGTACTAGTAGTTAGTGTGTGTGTCTGTGTCTGAGTACGAGCATGTACCAGTACTACTAGTTACTACTGTAGTTTTTAGAGCAAATTACCAGTACATTAGCCTAGACTAAGTGGAAAAATTCCTATCCAATGCATCAAATGGCATCTCTTTCTCTATAGGAATTGAGATGCATGTCATCTCACTTCCTATGATTTTCATATTCCTATCCTATGAACGAAAGGAGGCCTCTGTTGGAGTAAATACTGTAGCTAGCAGTACTGCTGGTACATTAGTTTTCTTCAAGAAGCGGAATTCAATGAAGTCATGATGGTTCCTTCGTCCGAGCAACTTCAAAGTGGGAAGTGGGCCTGTGATTTGACGGCTCATTAGTCATTGTTACTGTGGCGCGACGACCTGGGTCACTCTCCCTTGGATTTCTGCGTGCATGGCAAGTGGACCAGGATGGTCGACGTCCCACATGTTGGCGAACGGAAGTATTCTTTCCGATATCGAGGAGCAAGGAAACCGTGTGGTATAGTATCACTGCTGATTGGTTCATAAAAAAGTAGTATCACTGCCGATTTATAATATTTTTTATTTCTGATGAATGCTAGCGTTTCAACTCTTACGACGAAGGGTGCCAAACACGGCACGTGCTGGATGTCCCACACGTCAGCGAAAGGAGTGGGACATGAACAGCATGGTAGAGCCCAGCGTAAAAAAACAGCATGGTAGAGCGTCTCCACTTCTTCCACTTCTGGGTCGAAGACCACACGTAGTAGTACTTAGCTGTATGAACGATACAAAGTGTGACCTGGAGAGAAAGACACATCTAGTTGGAAGGTCTCAGGGAATACACGTAAACAAATATAAAAGTTAATATGTGCCTCCAACTAATATAGTAGTAATAGAGTACTTAGACACGTACTCCATAACATCACCGTGCATTGCACGTACAACATTTAGTAAGAGACAAATGCCGCCCAAGAGTTCCCTTCTCGACCTACTTTTGGGTGTTTGGTAGAGTGTATGTAGGGTGCATGAGTCCACACTAGTTTAGCACAAATACACTAGAAGCATGCATGAAGAGAGCATGCATGAAGAGGGGTGTTGAGTTGAGCATGCATGAAGAGGGAACAGCTATGCTGAGACGAGAACACAACCAAACACACCCTGTATGCCATGCATGTTCATACCATTTGTGCCTTTCTACTTCACTTACTACGCTACATTACTCAAGTTCATATGTCCACTCCTGGGTACATGTCCGTCTCGTAGTACCAATGCCATGTGTTCTTCATATAGATGGAACGATCGTTGCATAACACGTGCGCCTTGATGCTAGATGTCTCGCGTGTTGGCAAAAGGATGAACAAAGCTCACGTAAAAAAATAGAGTGGAAGAACATAGATTCCGGACAACCGAGAAGGAGCAAGGAACCTCGTGGTGGAGCGTCTGCACTCATAATATTTAATATTATTCAGAGATATAAAATTAACCAATCATCTCCACAGTGGACTGGAAGAGTACGAAACACGGCAGCCTAGTGTAGTTACATCATACTAGTACATGGCTAACCCAGGCTATCACCATATTTCTTGGCTTCCGTGTGACAACTATCTCTAGTAATCCAGCAGCCTGTATCGCTTCTCCCTCCTCGTCTCTATCAAAGTGCGGCGGGCTGGCGTTTCTACCGTCTATTGAGGTCGGTTAACTATCACATGTTAGCGACATGCCAAGAGCATTCTAAAAAAAATTCCTTTCACGTTCCGTTTTCAAAAAGAAAAAAAATCCTTTCACGTACGAATTTGCCTGTATGCTTTGAGCAACTTGCATGTCCTATACTGCTCCTGTTTGATACTCTAACTTAGCTAGAGGTTAGACTAACTCATGACTAACCCTGAACTAACTGTAGCCAAAGAGGTGTTTGGGTGACAGGGTTAGATTGACAATAAATGCACTTCATGGAGAGAGAAAAGTGATTTTTCAGTGGTCCCAATGAGAACTATCTCCAGTTAGCACCTCTTGGGTGGGATAGTTTTTTGGTGGGTTCGGTGCAACTTGCTCCAATTTAAACCCTCATGCTTGGATACTTTAGGGCTATTTGAGCCCCAACTAGCTCAAACTAACTCTAACCCATGGATCCAAACAGGGCCTATGGCCAGTCTCGACGCGGAGCAGTCACGTGCACTGGGAAGCGGCGCTCTCTCGGTCGTCGCGCCACTTCAAAGCCGGCGCCAGTGAGAGGTCGCCTCCGCTCTGGCCGGGCATTAATGCAGCACTGACGCTCCAGGCGATGCTGACCGTTTCACGCGGGAAGCGCGCGCTAGCAAGGGAGTATAGGTTTTGAATCGTTCCAGGTGTAGTAGTAATGGTAGTTTGCAAAACTACTCAATTATTGCACTCATTTCCTAAGAAATTGTGGTAAAAAAACGTTACTCCACAGCCCGCTTCCCTTCTCCTTCCTGCTCGTGATTTACGTGGCCATGTTAACGTGGTTGTGTCAAAAAAATGTCACTTCCTGCTCGTGATTTGTGTTATATAATTACAAGCAAGATTCTCGTGCATTGCATGGAACATCAATATGCATTTTTTTTACAAAACACATGTTGTGATTGACCCATGCAGGAGTAATCCCATGTGTAAAAACTAATGATATCTCGAGAATTTTATCGAAAAACTGGTATCTCGAGAATGTCATCGAAAAAATGAAAGATGAGAGATAAGGCGAGGAGGAGTGGAGCGTGGTGGTGACTGGTGGTCGGAATGGGTGGAGGCATGGGGATGGACGGCGCCGACAGGCAGCAGCGGCCACCATGCATGCTAGATTGTTCCAGAGACTTATTCCTTTTTTAATTGTTGAGCAATGAGGTTGCAGGAGATAATGATGTGGAGAGAGGTGCGGGTATCTTTTGTAAAATTATCATAGTTTTCTTCCTATTCGTCAGATATAGATCATACGGTCTGTATTACAAGATGGCGGGCACACCATCATCGCCAACTCGTTTTTTTTATAAGGGTATACAGATGATAAGTTTGCTGACTACTAAAGTAAAGTGGAATCTGTCCATGTTATGCAAGTAAATAAAGGTGATTGTTTATCATACGGGTAAGGTTGGATGAAGGGTGGTAGGAACAAATGCTCCACCTAGAGCATGTGTGTGTGAGATGGAGTCTTAGTGTGGTGTGTGTGTGTGAGAGAGAGAGAGAGAGAGTGAGAGAAAGAGAGAGGAGAGAGAGAGAGATGGATCCTTAGTTTGTGTGTGTGTGTGAGAGAGAGAGAGAGAGATGGAGTCTAAGTGTGTGTGGG
>NC_057804.1:452225230-452238141 GCF_018294505.1 Triticum aestivum
CCCGGGGTCCTCTGTGGTGGATGTAATTTAAGTGTGCATGGCTTCATCATAGAGAGGTGATGTGTATGGCAGAGGCCACCAATGATGGGGTGCGAGAGAGAAAATGCCCGTAGGAGGGAAGAGAAGGTGCGTGCGCGTGAGAGGAGTCGACATCGAGAGAACGTGTTTGTTCAAGAGACACCACGGAAGACTACTATATATCAATGGTGCATGTAGGCGGGAATTAAACAAAGGGATGGTATTATTGGTTTTGGGGATATAGGGGAAGAGTGAGAGGCGCGCGGGGCGGGGGGGTAGCTAGAAGGAGATTGATAAGTGTGAGTGTGTGTTTTGCCCATCCAGACGGAAGTTATGTGCACAAAAGAGGAGAACGATTCGATGTGGCGTTAGGATTGAGGGTAATTAACTACGTATGGAGACATAGAGACCTTGAACGTGCATGTGAGATAGGTATACATGTATACATGGGATGTGTGTGTGCGCGCGCATGATCGAGATAAAAGAAAGAAGACATAAGTCCTAAGATCAACGACATGGGAGAGATAGATCGGTATGACAATATGCATGCATGTGAGAATGCAGGGAAGAAGGCCCGACAATTGAGCATGTGTTTTTGTCTTTAAGAGATAGTGGCGTGGGCTGGAGCATGCATCTATGGCGAGCAGAGGGGGTGAGGCGCAACGATTGTGCAAAAGAGTTCAACCTATAAATGCATATGTATGGATAGACATATATAGTGTGGGTGATCGGAAGAAAGACTCCGTGCGAGAAAGAAATGTTGACAGAGAAACTACAGATAGATACAGAGATGGAGATGCTAGCTAGAGAGACATCCGTTAGTTTGGGTGTCGGAGATGACCGTCGGGTGGTTCAAAGGGTGAAGTTATATATGTGTGTGAGCGGGCACTTGACTGCATGCATGTAGAGAGAAACATATGTAGTGTGCGTGATAGGAATCAAGAGTGAGGGCGAGAAAGAAGGTTGATGGAGAAACAGATAAATAGAAAGATAAAGATGCTAGCTAGTGTGCGCTAGAGATAAGAGTCGAGTGGATCAGAAGGCTGGGTTATGTGTGTGGGTGTGAGAGCGATAGAGGGAGGGTGCATGTGAGTCACATACAAACAAATATCAGAGAGAAATGAGATCCAGAGAGACGGAGTTTTGTGTCTGCGAGAGAGAAAGATATTTCACAACGAGAGTGATAGCTAGAGAGACATATGAGGGAACGCAAGATATCTCTAGGGAGAGAGGGTGTGTTTGAGCGACATACAAGAGAACAATGGAGAAATATGAGACCCTGGGAGACAGAGTTTGTGTTTGTGTGTGAGAAAGAGATATTGAAGAGGAAGAGTCGTAGGTTCTCATATCTAAGGAGCGAAAGACATCTCTGTATGAGGGGTGTGCGGGTGGCACACATGGGAATAGTTGAGATAAATGAGACCCCGGGAGACAAAGTTTTGTGTTTGTGTGAGAGAAAGAGATTCCAAATGGAGAATCATAGCTAGAGACACATAGCAGGGAGCGAGATATACTTAGAGAGAGATAGAGTGATGAAGGTCGATGGAGAGAGTACCGTCAGTGTGTTACGAAGATAAAAGATCATTGTCGACATACAGGTAGCACGAGAGATGCCTGAGAGACGATGAACGCGTATAGGTCCAGAGAGATAGTCCTATATAAGCATGAGTGATAGCTATATGAGACGAATATCTGGATTAAAGGGGATTCAAATATTTAAACTGGATATCACGACATCGATAATATCATAACGCAAATTGGTGTATCAAAATGCATATTCATTTGAATTTGGGCACACGTGTAATGTTATATAGTTTATCAATATTGGTGATCCATAGATTCTTCAATTACAAACAATGCATGGTTTATATGCAATTAATGTCTAAACGGGATTACACTATATGTTGCGTGTGTGAAATACAATATACATGTTTGAGAAGTTCAAAAAAAACCTCATGAAACACAAATTAATTGGAGACAGTTAGCGAGGAATGCATACATTGGATTTCAACATAAAGTGGTTTCAAATATTTGAAAATCCAAATCGATGGATACAACCTTATGAATCTGAGATCATGCCATTTGTAAACCATATTTATGTATAAATGGTGTTGTGCTTTTGAAAGTATATATGTAAAAAAATGATGTATATAGAATGTAATTCCAACTGAAAATGGATCCCGCTCGAAAAAAAATAGTAGAATACAAACGGGATTCGAATTGAGTTGGCCCAACTATATGACGGGCATTTAACAGGCCGAAATTAATATAGGGCCGAAATGTTAAATGGGCCGTTAACAGGACGAAACTTATATCAGGCCGAATTACTAAATGGGCCTTTAGCAAGTGGGCCCAAAAGCATAGCGTCCAGTCAACGGGCCGAATCTGATATGGGCCATAATTGAGCCCAAAGCCTCTTAAAGGGCCAGACCTGATCTGGGCCGTGATTTGGCCCAGAAAGTGGGAGGATTTTAACGGGCCGGATCTTATATGGGCCATTACTAGGCCCGGAACGTGGCAGGCCATTAATGGACCGGATCAATTATGGGTCGGCATTCGGCCCAAAACATGGCAGCCGGTTAATGGGCCGGCCTACTAGGGTCCTCAAAATCTTGTGGGCCTACAACTGGGTCGGCCCATTAATGTCGGTGAAACCTCGTGGGCCTTTAGCTGGGCCGGCCCATTACGATCCGCAAGAATTTTGTGGGCCTTTACCTGGGCCGGCCCATTATGGCACACAAAAATCTTGTGGGCCTTTACCTGGGCCGACCTATTATGGCACGCGAAATATTGTGGGCCTTTAGTTGGGCCAGCCCATTATAGTCCGCAAAATCTCATGGGCCTTTAACTGGGCCGGCCCATTATGTGATGCAAAATCTTGTGGGCCTTTAGTTGGGCCGGCCCATTTAAACTTGATTGGTCGTGCCACGTGTTGACGTATGATAGGCGCCTTCTGTCCAATGAGTGGATGAAATCTGTCCCAGTGATGAGCCGACACGTGTTTCCTCCAGCCAATGATGATTTTCCACGTGGAAAATCCCCATTGGTCGGGGCTGTTAACGGGTTATCAGATCCAAAACCCGACCCGATAGCTTAACGGCGTTCCCTTACGATGGATGCCACGTGTCGGTCACCCTTGACGAAAGCACTTCTGTGACGCACGATTTATCGTCATCGAAGTGGACACTTCCATGATGATAATTTTGGTAATGTCATGGAACACTTCTACGACAGCACAAGTATGACTATCTTGATTCTGTCATAAATTTGTCATGGATGTACATGCATGACAAAAAACGCGACCTACTGTGACAAACACGTATCATCACGGAAGTGTATTTTTTTTGTAGTGCTTCTATGTAGCAATGAGGATAATCTTCAAGTTACGGACCATTAAAATTTAGTTAATCAAATTACTAATGAAGTCCCACTTAGCTTTCTCTAGGAATGCATTAAAATTCAGGGGAACGGTAGCTCGGGCCATTGATCTACAACATAGATATGCAAAACTATAATACTAAGTTCATGATAAATTAAGTTCAGTTAATCAAATTACTAATGAAGTCCCACTTAAATAAACATCCCTCAAGTTATCTAAGTGATACGTGATCCAAATCAACTAACCCATGTCCGATCATCACGTGAGATGGTGTAGTCATCAATGGTGAACAACTCTATGTTGATCATATCTACTATATGACTCACGTTCGACCTTTCGGTCTCTAGTGTCCCGATACCATGTTTGTACATGCTAGGCTCGTCAAGTTTAACCCAAGTATTCTGCAAGTGCAAAACTGTCTTACACCCGTTGTATGTGAACGTAGAGTCTATCACACCGGATCATCACAAGGTGCTTTGAAACGACAAACTTTAGCAACAGTACATACTCGGGGAGAACACCTTTATCTTGAAATTTAGTGAGGGAATCATCTTATAATGCTACCGTCGCTCTAAGCAAAATAAGATGCATAAAAGATAAACCTCACATGCAATCAAAATATCTGACATGATATGTCTATCATCATCTTGTGCTTTTGATCTCCATCTCCAAAGCATCGTCATGATTTCCATCATCACCGCTCGACACCTTGATCTCCATCATTGCGTCGTGGTCGTCTCGCCAACTATTGCTTCTACAACTATCGCTAACGCATAGTGATAAAGTAAAGAAATTACATGGCGTTTGCATTTTATACAATAAAGAGACAACCATAAGGCTCCTGCCGGTTGCTGATAAATTACAAAACATGATCATCTCATACAATAACGTATATCGCATCATGTCTTGACCATATCACATCACAACATGCCCAGCAAAAACAAGTTAGACGTCCTCTACTTTGTTGTTGCAAGTTTTACGTGGCTGCTTGATACGTCCATTTTGCATCATGTTTACCTACTGTTATTTATGTTGTTTTTATGCATAATAATGTTTTTTGGAGTAATTCTAATGCCTTTTCTCTCATAATATGCAAGGTACACACAAAGAGGGAGAATTCTGGCAGATGCAAATCTGGACCTGAAAAAGCTATGTCAGGCCACCTATTTTGCACAACTCCAAATGAGCTGAAGCTTCACGAGGAATTTTTATGGAATAAATGAGAATTATTGGAGCAAATAAGTACCGGAGGGGGGCCCACCAGGTGGGCACAATCCACCTAGGCGCACCCTGGTGGGTTCTGCTCCCCTCGGCCCACCTCTGGTGCCCCTCTTCTGGTATGTAAGTCATTTTGACCTAGAAAAAAAATAAGGAGAGGACTTTCGGGATGAAGTGTCGCCGTCTCGAGGCGGAACTTGGGCAGGAGCACTTTTGCCCTCCAGCAAAGCGATTCCGCTGGGGGAACTTGCCTCCCGGAGGGGGAAATCATTGTCATCATCATCACCAACAACTCTCCCATCTTGGGGAGGGAAATCTCCATCAACATATTCAACAACACCATCTCCTCTCAAACCCTAGTTCATCTCTTGTGTTCAATCTTTGTACCGGAACTATAGATTGTTGCTTGTAGGTGACTAGTAGTGTTGATTACATCTTGTAGTTGATTACTATATGGTTTATTTGGTGGAAGATTATATGTTTCGATCCATTATGCTATTTAATATCCCTCTAATCTTGAGCATGATTATCATTGGTGAGTAGTTACTTTTGTTCTGGAGGTCACGGGAGAAATCATGTTGCAAGTAATCATGTGAACTTGATATGTGTTCAATATTTTGATGATATGTATGTTGCGATTTCCTTAGTGGTGTCATGTGAACGTCGACTACATGACACTTCACCATATTTGGGCCTAAGGGAATGCATTGTGGAGTAGTTATTAGATGATGGGTTGCGAGAGTGACAGAAGCTTAAACCCTAGTTTATGCGTGATAAGGGACCGATTGGATACAAAAGTTTAATGCTATGGTTAGAATTTATTTTTAATACTTTTCTCGTAGTAGTGGATGCTTGTGAGGGGGTTAATCATAAGTTGGAGGTTTGTTCAAGTAAGAACAACACCTAAGCATTGGTCCACCCACATACCAAATTATCAAAGTAGCGAACACGAATCGAACCAACATGATGAAAGTGACTAGATGAAATTCCCGTGTACCCTCAAGAACAGTTTGCTTATCATAAGAGACCGTTTCGTCTTGTCCTTTGCCTCAAAAGGAATGGGTTACCTTGCTGCACTTTTGTTACTACTACCGTTACTTGCTCGTTATAAATTATCTTGCTATCAAACTACTCTATTACTTAAAATTTCAACACTTGCAGACATTACCTTGCCGAAAACCACTTGTCATTTCCTTCTGCTCCTCGTTGGGTTTGACACTCTTACTTATCGAAAAGGCTACAATTGATCCCATATAATTGTGGGTCATCACTGCTACAGGCTTCTAGTAAGAACTGTTCTTACCTACGGCAAAAATAACAACGACGATTTATCAAGTTTGCTATTTTAACCTTCTTCAAGGACCGGCCGTAGTCAAATTCGATTCAACTGAAGTAGGAGAAATAGACACCCGCCATCCACCTTTATGCAAAATTAGTTGCATGTCTGTCGGTGGAACCGATCTCATGTGCGTGGACATGTAAGGTTGGTCCGGGCCGTTTCATCCCACAATACCGCCGAATCAAAATAAGACGTTGGTGGTAAGCAATATGACTATCACCGCCCACAACTCTTTGTGTTCTACTTGTGCATATCATCTACGCATAGACCTGGCTCGGATGCCACTGTTGGGAAATGTTGCATGGAAAACAAAAAAATTCTACACCACACGCAAGATCTATCCACGGAGATGCATAGAAACAAGGGGGAGAGTGTGTCTACGTACCCTCGTAGACCATAAGCGGAAGCGTTTGACAACGCAGTTGATGTAGTCGAACTTTCTTAGCGATCCAACCGATCGAGTAATGAACGTACGACACCTTCGTGTTCAGCACACGTTCAGCTTGGTGACGTCCACGCCTTCTTGATCCAGCAAGACGGTGGGGTATGGATGAGTTTCGGCAGCACGACGTCATGGTGACGGTGATGGTGAAGTTATCTCCACAGGGCTTCGCCTAAGCACTATGAAAATATGATCGGGGGTGTAAACGGTGGAGGGAGGCGCCGCACACGGCTAAGACAATGGTGTGTCTTGTGCTAGGTGCCCCTCCCACATATATATAGGTGGGGTGGAGGGAGCAGCCAGGAGGCACTCCCAAGTAGGCCGAATCCTACTTGGGGTCTTCCCCAAAGTGACGCCCCTTCCTTATTTGGAGTGCGGGAGGAAGGAAGGAGGAGGAGGCGTCCCCCTTTCCTTTCTCTCATGAGGAGAGAAAGGGCAGGCGGGGCCACCCCTCCCCTTTACTTCCCCTAGGGCCGGCCAGCCAAGGGAAGGGGCGCACCAGCCCCTTTGTGGGCCGATCTGTCCCCCCCCCCTTTGGCCCATAAGGCCCATACACTTGCCGGGGGTGCCCGGAACCCCTTCCAGTGACCCGATGATTACCCGGTGCACTTCGAAACTATTCAAGTGTGCGAATACCATCATTCTATATATCAATCTTTACCTCTCGACCATTTCGAGACTCCTCATCATGTCCGTGGTCTCATCTGGGACTCTGAACGAAATTCGGTCGCCAAATCATATAACTCACATCACACTATATCGTCAACGAACGTTAAGTGTGCGGACCCTACAGGTTTGAGAACTATGTAGACATGACCGAGACACCTCTCCGGTCAATAACCAATAGCGGAACCTGGATGCCCATATTGGCTCCTACATATTCTACGAACATCTTTATCGGTCGAACCATTATGACAACATACGTAATTCCCTTTGTCCATCGGTATGTTACTTGCCCGAGATTTGATCGTTGGTATCTCTATATCTAGTTCAATTTTGTTACCAGCAAGTCTCTTTACTCATTCCATAATACAACATCTCGTAACTAACTCATCAGTCATTTTCTTGTAAGGCTTCTTATGATATGTATTACCGAGAGGGCCCAGAGATACCTCTCTGATACTCAGAGTGACAAATCCTAATCTTGATCTATGCCAACTCAACAAACACCTTCAAAGATACCTGTCGAGCATCTTTATGATCACCCAGTTATGCTGTGACGTTTGATAGCACACAAGGCATTCCTCCGGTATTCGGGAGTTGCATAATCTCGTATTGACATGAAGAAAGCAATAACAATAAACTGAACGATCATTATGCTAGGTTAACGGATGGGTCTTGTCCATCACATCATTCTCCTAATGATGTGACCCCAGTATCAAATGGCAACGCATGTCTATGGTTAGGAAACCTTAACCATCTTTTATCAACAAGCTAGTCTAGTAGAGGCTTACTAGGGACATGGTATTTGTTTATGTATTCACACATGTATTTAAGTTTCCGATCAATACAATTCTAGCATGAATAATAAACCTTTATCATGAATAAGGAAATATAAAATAGCAACTTTATTATTGCCTCTAGGGTATATTTTCTTCAGCAATATGCTCATTTGCGTGAAATATGTGCCAAATTTCATGGAATTTGGACATTTCAACAGCTCTTAGCAAAAAAGGCAAATTTCAGGCATGTAAGAAAGTATTGAAAACAACACAGTTTGGACCTCATTTTGTCTTTTCGCCACGAACTCCTCGAATTTCATTTCGACACGAAACACACACCTGGCGCATTGAATCATCTTGCATCAATTTTTTTAAGATTTTTTGAATGTTTCTACCTTTTTTTTACCGTTCACAGGGTGCAGATGAGCCCGTGCACCAAAATGAATATTGATGTTCAAAGCCGAGTTTTTTATTTATTTTTCCATGAGCTCCTGAAATGTCCAAAGACCCTGAAATTTTGCATGGACATCACACACTTGAGCATCTTGGAACTAGAGAAGAAATCTTTTTTTTTGAATTTTTGTACTATTTTTCTATTTTACAGTTCACCCGGGTGCAGATGACTGGGCATCGAATTAAATTACCGCCCCACGCCTCGCCATCTCTATGAGCCTGCAATACTTCTCCTTTTTTATATGAAAATAAGAAGGCGGCGCAGCGCCAACCTTATATTTCAAAGCAGGCTGAAGCTTGATGAACAAAGTAGCAGGTATACGAAGCTTGTGGGATGCACCAAGGTGCAAGGCCACAAGTAGCCTATGTTAGATAGTAGAGAGATGTGGGGAGGCAGAGGGATGTTACATCAGGAAAAAACTAGCCAGCGATCAAGTTGCCCCAGAACCTTAGATCATCCTTATCCTGCTGTTTAGAAGTTCTATTGCACCAAAGGCGGATCATATCCGCTGCATCGAATCTAATGGAAGAATCTGTCCAGGAACAGGAGTTGAAAACTAGATCATTCCGTACATGCCAGAGAGTGATAGCACAAGTGGCAAAGGATACATTCCATTTTCGCTTGAACTCTAGTTGATGGGCAGCTTGCTGAACAAAGGACATGATATCAGGTGATCGACATGCCAAGGGAGCTAGGTGCAGCCTATTCCATATGGCATTCACTACTCGACAATGAAGTACCGAATGACGAACTGATTCCACAGTGGGGCAGATATGGTGCCCCCAACTCACCATTAATCAATACCTTCGAACGACCAGTAGAAAGGATGTTAGAGATCCATTGTCTCCACAACTGAGGGAAACTTCTGGCTTCCAAAACTTGATCAAGACAGCTCCAACTAACGCTATCAAAAGCCTTGTGAAAATCCAGTTTCAAAGCAATAACCGGCAGCTTCCTATTGTGAGCGCACTGGATTAACTCAACTACCAAGGCAAAGTTCTCAACAATAGAATGTCCCCTCAAGAACCCAGACTGCAAAGAATGCACTAAGTTATGAATCCACCTTTGTAGCGTATTGGCCATAACCTTGGAAACTAGCTTTGGCGTACTGTGTACCAAGGAAATGGGCCTATAGTCTCTCATCTCCAATGGGGTATCCTTCTTAGGCACGAGAGTAATGAAAGCGGTGTTGATGCCAGCAAGATCAACACTGCTACTATGCAAGTCATTGAAGAACCTGAGCAGATCCTCCTTTAGTAAGTGTTTGAAAGCCTTGTAGAATTCATTGGTGAACCCATCCGGACCTGGGCTCCGGTTATTTGGTGCTTTATCTATGGCCTCGACAATTTCAGCCCAAGAGAAAGACCCCACAAGCCCTGAGAGATCCATTGGCATGTACAGAGAGCTGAGCTGAACCGTGAGCATTGATGAAGCAGGCTGCGCCAAAATAGCAAAAAAAACAGTCAGTGGCCAGGCTAAGCTTTTGATAGTTCTGGTAGTGCTCTACTACATTGTGAACGATAACCTTAACTTTGTTGCGACGAGCTTGACAGTTCGCCGCCACATGAAAGAACTCACAGTTTTCATCTCCGGAGACACACCAACGCACCTTGGCCCTACGACGCCATAGTGCAGCTTGCCACAAGATCTAATGGTCTACTTTGGCCGAAGCAAACTCACTGAGAACCGTTTCCAAAACAGATAACTGCCTCTGTCTTCCACAACGTTTAAGGAACACACCACATGCTTGTTGTTTTCAATCATAGCTCTAAAACTAGATTTCCTCCGACACCACTGTCGGAGCACCGCCCGCACACGTCTCATTTTGTAGTTAATGAGGGATGCAGAAGAAGAGATGTGCTTGGAGCCCCTGGACCAGCAGTTGATGATAATCTCCCTGGCCTCATCCATTTCCAGCCAGTGGTTCTCCATACGAAATAACCTGCTCTTGGGTGCATCAACAGAGAAATGCAGTAGGACCGGTGCATGATCGGATGTAGTTGTAGGCACATAGGAAGCAGAGGTCTGCATAAAACCAATGTTCCAAGCAGCATTGACTAGGACACGGTCCAAACAAACCAGAGTTAGCGTGCTTCCCTTGTTGGACAAGTGAACAACCTGTTATCAATCTGAATATCATCCAACCCATGCTCCCGGATCCATGAGTTGAAATTCTCCATCATGTTCCGGCTGACCTGGGCGCGAGATTTCTCATGCATGAACCTGTACATGTTGAATTCACCTAGATCAACCCACAACGTATCAAGAGGGGTCGCAACATTAGAGACTGGCTCAAAGAAATCTGGCCGCTCGCTGCCCAGGCACGGCGCATAGACGGTAGTAAGGAGAAAAGAGTTGTTGGCTGTAGTAGAGGTCAGGTTGAGAGTGATGTGATATTTGTGGGTTGCAATGACTTGACCAAGAACACAACTGGGGTCCCATGCCACTAAAATTCCCTTGGAGGCGCCTTCAGAATGAGTAACAACATGATCTTTGAGACTCGCAGGCAGGAAGGACCTCAACTTGAAAGAAGAGAGGGAAGCCAGCTTAGTCTCCTACAAAGAAACAACACTGGGACAGCAAGAAGTTATAGCATCACGGACGAGCGAACACTTATCGTCTTCACCAAGCCCACAGACATTCCAGCCTATAACCTTCATAAAGTAGCAATGAGCGTGCAACCCATATGGAAAGTGTAGCAAAACACATGCATGCTTGATATAGTGCAAGACATAGATAGTACTGGAAAGCCCTTGTGGAGAGGGAAACAGACGTGATACAGACTGATGCAGAGGTTAGGCCACAGAATCATTTTTTAATACTGCGTTGGCAGGGTCTTAAACTCAAAACCTCTTGGCTCAGATACCATATTGAATTCATGCTCCAGCCAGTTGCCCCAAAAGTCCGAACTGAAAGAGAGGGGCGGTCAATATATTTCAACATGCAGTCAGGGCCGGTCCTAAGGTTTTCAGGGCCCAGGGCGAAACTGAAATTCGGGGCCCTTAATAAATATATCATAATAATAAAAATGAATAAATGTTTATATGAAAAATTACCAATAACACTTAAATCCGTCCAAAATTAGTATACGTATCAAATAATTTATACATATTACCATGACAATTTCTTCTAACATTCCCCAATGCAAAGTCACTTATGAAGGGGTCGGTATTAATCTCATCCAATAATTTCTTCTTATGCATAATGTAGCCAAACCATTTAACCTCTCTTGAGTCATACTTGTCCTCAAATAGTTCTTCGACAATTTCATTTTCAAAAACCTTCTTCGACCCGATGCAACCATCAATAAGATGCGATAAGCAATGAATATATTCGGATAACAAACAACTTCTCTGACATGCCCGAAAATCTACAAAGCAGAAATTACACAATCTGGCAAAGTGGATCTCATAATATTCAATTTAGAAATAAGATCATATACGTCAACATCAGATGAACCAGCAAGAGAGAATGTTTCTGCAAATTTTCGCTACACTTCAAATTCATTATCACTTAGTGACTTAAGGGTGCCCGAGCTCAGTAAAACTAAATGTATTTTTAAACACCATGAGTTCTTTAAATCAGCTTCTAGAATTCCTTCTTAACAATCACTTTCATCAAATTGTCAACATTTTCTTTTTGCTGGTCAAATTCCCAATTCCCATTAGTCTATCGTGCTTCCTCTAGGGCATCCATCGGCAACTCATCATCTGGGTTTATCGAAGTAATGGAAGCGGAAAATATATCTTATGAGACCGGGTCTCATAGACTATCATGTGAGACCCATTTTGACGGATGCCATGTGACACTTACAATTTCAAAGCACATAATCCCATTTTGCCTGTCATTTTCTAATCCAAACTGCTAATTCCGATTCCAATCCTACATACGCTGCGCTACACTCGAACAGGTACGTAACACGAGTACACATCGACTTTAGGAATCCTTGCTCTCTGTCTCGTTCATGGCGACCATGCCGGATGACACCGTTGGCGCCGGCGGACGATGCAGGGGTGACTTCTCGTCCATGGACGTGCCGAAGGACCTTGTCGCCACCTGCCCGGTCGGACTCATCGTCCATGCCGGCCGCATGCCACGCTGCCGGCGAGCAGGCTCCACGTTCGTAGCGGCCGCGCCAAGATGTCATCATAGCCCAGGCGGCCAGACCAACTCCTTCGTAGATTTTTTGTACAGAAGGACCCAACGAAATTGCTAGAAAAGACCCCGCCGGATAAAATTAGCAAGAAAGACCCGCTCGGCCGTGGCGGCAGGCGTGCCAGCCGTGGCACCTGCCGCCACACCGGTAGGCGGCAGCACTGTTCATTGCACTGTTTACGCAGGGCAGGATGATTTTGGCACAGCAGGAGGCGGCCGCACGGTTCACTCGCAGCACTGTTCATATGGATGAACAGTGATTTTTTAAAAAAATCAAAAAACCCTGAATTTTTTTTTGGGCAAAGACGATCAAGTGTTCTAAGTGGGTGCAAAATTTCAGTTTTTTTCGATTTGTTCTGCTATTTTCTTAATTTTTTCCGAGATTACTGTTCATCCCACATGCAACAGTGAACAGTGCGGTCACTTCCTACTATGGCGGCAACACTATTTAGTCGCGTCCGTTG
>NC_057804.1:452238463-452239525 GCF_018294505.1 Triticum aestivum
GTATGCCGCCTGCTGGTGTGGCGGCAACTATCACTTGTCGGTTGGCGCACCTGCAGCCACGGTCGAGGGGGTCATTTTTGTTAATTCCATCTGGAGGGGGTCTTTTCTAGCAATTCCATTGGGCAGGCGGTCTTTTTGACAAAAACTCCTCCTTCGTATGGTTTGCTCTTGTTCTCACTCTCAGTACTTGACGGCCACGTCGAAGGACAACGTTCCCGATGGCCAAGACGGTACATGAGTTCTCGTCCGTGACCCATGCAGCTGTTCGTCATGAACATGATCCTTTCTTGGCAAAACATTTCATTGTGAACTGCCCTAGCTTCACCAAACTAGGTTGAAAGATTGGTGTACTCATTTCTCTTGAATCAAACGAGAGAGGGAGGGAGGGAGGGAGGGAGGGAGAGATGTTCAGATCAACATCTCATCAGCAAGTTAAGCAAAGTGAAAATATAACAGCACTACCTTACTCCTTACCAGCCTTTAAAGATATGCAAATTGTATTGTTGCTTTGCAGCTTGTAATCGCGTATTCTGAACTACTATGAATATTTTCATTTACTGCTTTTCTTATGTATGAAATCATTGAGCAAAGTTGAGCCGAGACAACAACAAGAGCACGAAGCTCGTCGCACCACAACGGCAGCCGTGTTGGTATTGAGCATGCAAAACAACAGGGCTGACACCGAAGAACAACACCACAGACGAAATTATTTGGCTCTCGCGGGCGGCAGGGCGAAAACCTAGCCGTCGCCCGCCAGCTCCTCCTCCCCGCCGCCGCCGGAGGGCGCCACCGGGCGAAGCCCGGCTGGCGTCGGTGGCGGCAGGGTTCCCCTCCCACCTCCCCTGGGGCCCTGTGGCGCGAGACACATGGGTCAGGCGAGGTGCGCGGCGCTGGCGCAGGGCGGCGCGGCGGCGGATGCGCGTCACAGCGCGGCGGCGACTGCGTGGAGCTGGTGGCGGGGCGTGCTGGCTTGGGGGCGGCGGGGCAGCAGTGGCTGCGTCGTCAGATCCGGTGGCCAGCGACGAGGGCTGCGGCAGCGCGGGCTGGGGGCGGCTGCCGCTT
>NC_057804.1:452240480-452250984 GCF_018294505.1 Triticum aestivum
CTCTCTGGTGTCGTCTTCCCCCCTGGGGGCGTCATTCTTGGAGGTGCACACGGGCTCGAGGGACTAGAGGACGGCGACTTTGGTGGAGCGGTGCTTCATTTTTCACATTGATGATGGCGGATCTCGGCGGCATGGTGCTGTGGAGACTCGGCGTCTGATGCGCGGAGATGGACTCGTGCAGGAGGAGGAAGCTGTCTGGCGTCATGGGGACGTCGATGGCAGAGTGGCCAGACAAGGTAGAAGCCTCAATTTGATCTGAAGACGGACCTGTGGAAGATGGCGGCGACGACACACGAGTGCGTCTGACCGGATTGCGCCCCAGACCCAGTATGTGGCTCGGCTGGGGTTACCGAATGAGTTTCGGCTTCCGGCTTTTGATGTTAGGCTTAGGTGAGTGGTTTGGGTAGTGGCCCAGCTAGCACCCCCTCATCATATTGGATAGGAGTAGCGGCACATGTTGCCAAGATGGTGGATTCAGACACATTGTTGTAATACTTTGTATGGTTCTCGAGAATAATCAATAAAGTGGCCGTATGCATCTCCCAGATGCGGAGGCCGGGGGTCATCCTCCTTTTCTAAAAAACAGACGAAATTATTTGGTTCAAAAAACCCACTATAAAGATTCAGGCTGAAAAGATACTGCTCCATGCACATTTGCTTGCTCTCCTCTTCAGCGTGACTATGCACATGTATACTCTGATAATTATGTATACATGCATACGACACTCGCCCTGATCGAATGAGAGTCTTAGATGGACTCACGGACATACCACATCAGACTGTCATGGAGTTCGCCGGCGCGGATGTGAGGGAGTGCAACTGCAAGGAGCAGTTCGATCCATCATCTTCACGCATAGCCGCGGCCGCCTGCAACGACATCTTGGCGCGCCGCTGCTATGACATGGAGTCCGCTGCACCGGCAAGGTGGCCTGCGGCAGCCATGGACGAGCAGGAGGACTGGCCGGTGGCGACGAGATGCTTCGGCCCTAGACGAGAAGTTCCCGCTGCGTCGTCCCGCGCGGCCGCGGCAATGGTGTTGCCATCGTGGCCGCCATGAACGAGACCGGGAGCAAAGGAAATCCCAAGTCGATGTGTACTTGTGTTATGTACCTGTTCGACAGTTCGATCGTAGCGCAGCGTATGCAGGATTGGAATCAGGCTTAGAAATTGGGATTGAATAATGACAAGCAAAGTGGGATTAGGTGCTTTGAGATCATAAGTGCCACATGTTGTCCATCTGAATGGGTCTCACTTGATAGCCTTCGAGACCTGGTCTCATAAACTTTTTTTTTCAGTGGAAGCACCAGTACTACCCTTGAAATATGTATGCATATGTCAGCAGGTCTAATTATATCTCACATCTAACGTGACATCAACCTACATTGTAGCCTCTTTTGTTGACAACTACAATTAGTTCCTCCCTCCCGTTTCCAACTTCATTTCCCGGACCTGTTTGTTTGTCCTGGGTTGTTTGTTTGTCGCTGCCCAACCCACCCCCATCACCAGCTGAAGCATCGGACACACATTTGTTATTGACATGTGCACGTACAGCTGAACGCTTGTCTCAGGAAAAAGAAAAAAAAAACACAGCTGAACGCACACTGAACACCACCATACATGTGTGAAACAATACGTAGAGCCATGCACTTTTGTTTTCACTCTACATGCCGCGTGCGTACATGCAAGCGTGAGATTATTTTATTTATTTGGTTTCGAGAAATGTTCCCTGCGCATGTTCATGAAAAGTAGCATTGTTCCCATGTATTTTTAAAATTCATGCAGTGTAAAAACATTCGCGCGGCTTTACAAAAATGTCAATAAAAATGTTCATAAAATTTAGAGAAAAATCACATAGTTTAAAAAAAATCATATAATGCAAGATAAATGTTCCAGTGTGCATTATTTTTTTAACATATATAATAGAAAGCTAAAAAACATGTGCTTAAAAAAATGTTAATCATGTATTTGAAAAATATTAAACATATATAAAAATAGGTTGGGCTTGTAAATGAGACAAAAAAGGTTGGGGCCTAGTTGCGAGACGAGAGTGAACTTGCAACTGGGACAAAAAATGTTTGGGCCTGGTTGCGAGTCGAGGGTGAACTTGCAACTGAGACCCGAAAAAGGTCGGGCCCCGGTTGCGAGTCTAGGGTGGACTTGCAATTAGGATAAGAAAATATCGGGGCCGAGTTGCGAGTCAAGATTGGGATTGCAACTGGAGAAAAAGGCCAGGCTCCAGTTGCATGTCGAGGGTGCACTTGCAACTGGGACAAAAATAGATCAGACGCACAGTTGCGGGTTAAGGGTGGGCTTACAACTGGGACAAAAGAAGGCCAGGCCCCAGTTACGAGTCGAGAGTGGACATGCAATTAGGACCAATAAAATATCAGGGCCTAGTTGCGAGTCAAGAGTGCGATTGCGACTGGGGAAAATGGTCGGGCCCCAGTTGCGAGTCGAGGGTGGACTTGCAACTCAGACAAAAAAAGGTCGGACCCCCAGTTGCGAGTTAATGGTGAACTTGCAATTGGGATAAAAAGAGGTCGGGCCATAGTTACGAGTCGAGGGTGGAATTGCAATTGAAAAAAAGGTCGGGCCCCAGTTGCGAGTCCACGGTGGACTTGCAACTGGATAACTGCGAGCCTAGTTGTAAGCCAAGGGTAGACTTGCATATGGGATGAAAACCAAACTACAGTCCCAGCTGCGAGTCGAGCGTGGACTTGCAACTGGGATGAAAAACAAACTATGAGCCTAGTTGCGAGTGGAGGATGGACTTGCATCTGGGACAACTACATGAAACTACTATAGCAGTTGCGAGTCGAGGGTGGATTACTACTGGGGGTAAATAAAACCATGTAACCGATTGCGAGTCAGAGGGTGGACTCACAATTGGGACAAAAACAAAACTATGAGCCTAGTTGCGAGTCGAGGGTGGACTTGCAACTGGGACTACTATGAAACTACGAGCCCAGTTACAATTCAATGGTGGACTTGCAACTGAGATGAAACAAACTAAGTGTCTAATTGCGAGTCAAGGGCGGACATGCAATTAAGACAACAACAAACTAAGAACCAAGTTGTGAGTCGAGCGTAGACTTGCAACTCAGATGAAAAGCAAAATACATGTCTGGTTGCAAGTCGAGGGTGGACTTGCAACTGGGACAATTACGAAACTATGGGCCCAATTGCAAGTTAAAGGTCGATTTGCAAATGAGATGAAATGAACTATGGCTCGAGTTGCAAGTCAAGCATGGACTTGCAACTGGGATGAAAAACAAAACACAAGCTTGAATTGTGAGATGAGGGTGGGCTAACAACTCGTACAACTACGATCCCAGTTGCGAGTCGATGGTGGACTTGCAATTGGGAAAAATACGAAACTACAAGCCTAGTTCCGAGTCAAGGGTCGACTTGCAACTGCGACGAAACAAGCTATGGGCCTAGTTGTAGTTAAATGTGGACTTGCAACTGATACTAAAAGCAAAATACATGCTCCAATTCCGAGTCGAGGGGTGGGCTTGCTACTCGGACAACTACGAGTTCAGTTGTGAGTCGAAGGTGGACTTGCACCTTGGACAACTACAAAGCTATGAGCCCAGTTGTGAGTCAATGGTCAACTGGCAATTAGGATGAAACAACCGAGCCCAGATGGGAGTCAAGAACTTGCAAGACAAAACACAAACCCGGTTGTGAGTCAATGATGGGCTTGCAACTGGGCTGAAACAAACTATGAGTCTAGTTGCGAGTCAAGGGTGGACTTGCGACTAGAACAACTAAATAAAATTACGATACCAGATGCGAGTAGAGGCGGACTTGCAACTAGGACAGCTACAAACTACGAGACAAGTTACAGGACGTGGGTGGACTTGCAACTGGGATGAAAACAAACCACAAACCTAGTTGTGAGTTGGTGATGGGCCTGCAACTAGGATGAAAAAAAATTACGGATCTAGTTATCAGTCAAGGGTGGACTTGCGAATGGAACAACTACACAAAATTATGATACCAAATATGAGTAGAAGTTAGACTTACAACTAGAAACTACGAGCCCATGGTGGACTTGCAACTAGAAAGAAAATAAATTATGGTCCTAGTTATCAGTCGAGGGTAGGCTTTTAACTTGGATAAGCGACATAATCTACATCTTCGACTTCTACAATACATGGCACATAAAAATGGGTACACAAGAGCACACGCAGAAAAATGCTCCACAAAATAACAACTATACAACATGAACGAGCCGACAAAATAAACAAAAGGAAACAAGGCGACACATGAATACATCTGTCGGCGATGCAAGACCAAGAGTTTGCACCAAATTACAACAGCAAAATCCAACGGATAACTATTTAAATGAAACATTGCTAAATCTCGTCTTAATAAGACTTAAAAGAAATGAGAGACGATGTCAAAATAAACTAGGAAGGTAACGACCATGATAGAGCTTCCCTTTTCTTGCCTCTTTCAATTCGTCGGCCTAGAAACAACGCAATGAAACCGATTTGCGAGTGTGCCACAATAATGCTCGTCAAAAAGTGAAGCCAACCGGGCCAATAATAGGATGCACGATAAACAAAATATTGATCGGTGAGGTTGGGATCGAGCGCTTGCACGTAAATTACGTAAACAAAATTAAGTGGTGACAAACTTAGATGAGACATCCTAAAAAATTATCTAGATGTGATTTAGAAATTCCATATAAAAAATTCATGAATTTGGAAGTTTCTCACAAGAAAAGTAAAAATGTTTTCAAATATTAATTTTTTCACAAAAATCTTATTCACGAATTTGACAAAAAAAATAAAATATTCAAATGGAAAAGAAAGAAAGAAACAAGCTAACTTAAAACCATAACAAGAAAAAAAATATAGAAGGAAAAAACCGAATAGAGAAAATAGAGAAAAGAAATGAAAAAACCGGCTTGCAACCTCTCAAACTTAACAAAACAATGAAAATCAGCCGGTGCTTTGGAAACACGCTGAAAGTGTGTTGCATTTTGATCGCATCGCATTCGATTACCCATGGACGACATGTGCAACATGATAGTTGTTTTTTTCTTCTTCTTAAAAATAAGTAATAGCTTTTGCAAAAAAAGCACAAAATTCAAATAAAATGAAAAAATGACGCGCCAATGATTTTCACAACACAACCACACAAATGGCTCAAAGAAAAAAGATAACGACCTCAAAAGACTATAGAAGACCAACACAAAAAAAGGTCGTTGGAAAAAAAGGCCACAATAGGGGGAAAAGGGCCACAAGAGGAAACGCCGAGGCAAAGCAAGGCTGCCAGCTATAAGACGAAGCGGCCCAGTCAAAGCAAAGTTGTTGTCTTAGCGAACAACCAATACACGAAGAACCGGGTAAACAACAGGAATCTTTAATATGCTACTATATCCAATGGCTAGGAACTTAGATGTGAGATATCTACTTCACATCTACTCCCTCTGTTCCTAAATATTTGTCTTTTTAAAAATTTCAACAAGTGACTACATACAAAACAAAACAAGTGGATTTATACTTTAAAATATGTCTATATACATAGCCCATTTGAAATCTCTAAAAAACAAATACTCTCTCCGTCCCAAAATTCTTGTCTTAAATTTGTCTGAATACGGATGTATCAAGTCACGTTTTAGTATTAGATATATCTGTATGTAGGCAAATCTAAGACAAGAATTTTGGAACGGCGGGAGTATTTAGGAACGGAGGGAGTAGATGTGAAATAGCAGAGATCTGTATGTCAGCACTGTGATTGTATCAATTTATCCGCAAGCCTTCTAGGGCCATGCAGCCCCATGCACGATTCACTGCCCATTCCCCGGGCACTGTTCGTCACTAGTTTTTTTTTTTGGCGTCACTGTTCGTCACTAGTTGTCGATACATTTATGGGTACGTACCGTTCACCCATTTTGCAGCCTTCTGTTCAACCAAACATAATGAAGTCGTAACTGATAGCCTAATGCTAGTAACAAATATTTTGGTCTTGTCAATTTCCCTAATGTTGTCACAAATTGCTGCTGAGGTGATTTGTAAGAGCTGTACACGCCTGTGTGGCCATGTGACTGCAAGAGCACATAGCCCTGCCGAACTGAACTGGATGTTATTGCTGAAAATATTGTTGGACTCCTCTATCATTGATATGGAAGGCCCAACCACACTGCATTAACCGGGAACGAGAAAGTCGCTAGACCGGTATCCATGATCATCGAAATGGGGCTTCTTGCTTGTTATTCGAACAAATTGAATGCTGGTAGCTGGCGTGCCTTCATGACTAGTGAACAGTCATCTATACACGGACAGTAGCTACAGCTATAACACTGGCACCAACAACGTATTAACGAGGGCGAGGAGACAAGCGAGTGGAGAATGGCTTACCTCCAGCAAGCGCCGGCATGGTTCCTCTGGCTGGTATCCCTCGGCGCCCTATACGTCTCGGCATTGTTGCCCCGCCTCCTCGTCTACCTCACGCACTGCCTGCGCCGGCCCGAGGACCTCCGCCTGCGCTACGGCACGTGGGCGGTCGTCACCGGCCCGACGTCTGGCATCGGCCGGTCCGTGGCCCTGGAGCTCGCACGCCGGGGCCTCAACCTTGTTCTGGTTGACCTCGATGCCGCCAATCTCCACGAAGTCTCCGGCACGATCATGTCTCGACACGCCGTGCAGACCATGGCCGTGGTATTCGACCTCTCGCTTGTCTCCACTCCTAAAGGTACCATGCATGCATCTACTCAAGCATGATTTAACGCATGATATAGGACTAGGACAGCGCATAGAAACAAACACTCGAACTTGATTGCCGCCGTCGTCATCGACGTGGCATGCATGCATGCAGGTGACGAGGCGTTGCGGCGGCTCCGGGATGCCGTGAAGAAGCTGGATGTGGGGATTCTGGTGAACAACGCCGGGATAGCGAAGCCGGGTGCGGTGTTCCTGCATGAGGCCGACGTGGAGGCGTGGGTGAGGATGATTCGCGTGAACCTGTGGGCGGTGACGGAGGTGACCGCCGCGGTGCTGCCCGGGATGTTGCGGCGGGGCAGGGGCGCCATCATCAACATGGGATCGGCGTCGTCCGAGGGCATCTCCTTACCCCTCCACACCATGTATTCCGCCACCAAACGGTACGTACGTATGGTGAAGCATGCATCCATATGCAAATCTTAATCCCCAACTCTTGAGTTCTCCACATGTTGAGAATTTGGTGCATTTCGATCGAGCAGGTATGTCGCTCAGTTCTCCAGGAGCCTTTACGTTGAGTACAAAAGCACGGGGATAGATATCCAATGCCAGGTACGTATTATTTTTTGAGGATACCAGGTACTCCTTCCGTTTGAAATTACTTGTCGCAGAAATAAATGTATCTAGATGTATTTTAATTCTAGATACATCCATTTTCGAGACAAGTAATTCCGAACGAAGGGAATACGTACTAGTGGTGGTAGTAGTAGTACTACGTAACATAATTTCAAATTTTCAACCGATCTAAATTTCTCACCGGCTCTAGAAACGATTCCACCGGACCGTCGTGTGGCTGGATTAAATGCCGTGTCCTCAACACTGCACATGCATGCGTTCTTGCAAGCGGCCTGCAGTCGAATCAATTCAATGCATTTGTGGTACTACTAGGACCGTTTTCACGAGCAGTAAAAGAGGTCGTGTAATCTCGTGCAGGTGCCGTTCTTCGTGGCGACTACGATGGCTTCCGGCTTCGCCGCGACCTGGCGGCCGTCGGCGTTGGTGCCCACAGCCGACACGTACGCGCGCGCGGCCGTGGGCTGGATCGGGAAGGGCGGCCCGCTCTGCGTGCCCAACCTCAGGCACCGGCTCCTGGGGTGGTATTTCGCCACCGTGCCAGGCGGCGTGCAAGACTGGTTCTGCCTGCGCGAGAATCTGCGGCACAGAAAGATGCTCCGGAGAGCGAGATCGCCGAGGGCGTCAGCGTGCAGGCCGCTTGGCCATGGGATGCCATCGATCGAGTAGGAAATCTGCATTGGTTTAGAAACTCTCCGGATTGTAGTGCATGTCAGTTATTTTATTACTCCTTTCTTTAGACAAAGTTATTTTATTACCTGAAACGGATGGATGATGCGACGCTGTTAAAAAGACAGTTTTAATAAGAAAAAGGACATCGAGGCTGCTTTCACTGTTCAATTTTGCATTATACAGTGTCTATTCTACTCCGTCTATTTCAAAATATTTATTTTGTTTAGAATTATCTTAAATCAAACCTTTTAAATTTGACCAAATCTAAGTAAAAATCTACCAAGCCCTATAGTATCAAATATATATATAAGTACAGGCACGGACGCACATACATATGCACATACACTCACATGTATGAACGCAGTATCCGCACTCTATCCCCATGAGCACCGCTGAAATACTGATCCGCCACATTATTTTGAGATTGATGAAGTCGTCACAGACACCTTCTTAGTCGACGGGAACGTCTTCTCCAACTGAACCCACATGGTCGAAATGCCTGAAATAAATCTGGAAAAACGCGAGCACGAGTGTTAACTGTGGAACTTGAAACCTGGTGTGCTGGGGGTATCACTGTCCTCCTAACCATCCAAGCAAAGTTGGTTCATTAGTATGAAAATATTCCCTCTGTTCCTAAATATTTGTCTTTTTAAGACTTCAATGGACTACCACATACGGATGTATAGAGACATATTTTAGAGTATAGATTCACTCATTTTGCTCCGTATGTAGTCACTTGTTGAAATCTCTAAAAACTAGAAAGACAAATATTTAGGAACAGAGTATATGTGATCATGAATCTAATGAAGCAAATTCGTGTTGTACATGTTCATATGTTTTTATATAACACTTGTGAAGTTTGACTTAAGACACACTTAGAACTTTAATAGGAGCACCTATGCATCAGGTGCCTTGAAATTTCTTATGTTTTAGACATGAATATGATCCGTCAAATAATGAATCGGTAGAACCAGAAGAAAAGGTGAATGCATTCTTTTTCTTTTTGGTCGAATTACCTGGGTTCACAAAAACTGAGCTGGCAAACTGTTCCGGGTTAAATGTGTGATCATGTAACACGTTAAATCCGTCCCCTCTTCTGCCCCACGACCCCATCTTCTTCCCTACACCCCAGATCATGACGGTTCCCTCAACCGCCTCCATTAACAACTAGGAAAGATGGGTGAAGAGGAAGAAAATTAGAAGAACAGAAAATTGTAGGGGAAACAAATTGTAGAAGAAGGACCAGACACCAACACATGGACAATGTTGCTTACAATGTCCAGAATTCTCTAAAACCCTAGATGAGACATGATCAGCAAAACAAACTTATCTAACAAAACCTAGGTCATATAAGCATTTGAAATAGATGATGCTCAGTGCATCGACACAATATAACTAGGGGATCATCGTATACTACCAAAAAATATGCAGAGACAAACTAAATCATCATTAAAAGAAATGCATATGACTAGGATAACAGTTGTCGGTGTTGGAAATATGCCCTGGAGGCAATAATAAAGTGGTTATTATTATATTTCCTTGTTCATGATAATTGTTTATTATACATGCTATAATTGTATTGACCGGAAACTCAAATACATGTGTAGATACATAGACAACAACATGTCCCTAGTAAGCCTCTACCGGACTAGCTCGTTGATCAAAAATGACTATGGTTTCCTAGTCATAGACATGAGTTGTCATTTGATAACGGGATCACATCATTAGGAGAATGATGTGATGGACAGGACCCAAACTATAAACGTAGCATACGATCGTATCAAGTTTACTGCTATCGTTTTCTGCATGTCAAGTATATGTTCCTATGACCATGAGATCATGCAACTCACTTACACCGGAGGAATACCTTGTGTGTACCAAACGTCGCAACGTAACTGGGTGACTATAAAGGTGATCGGTATCTCCGAGGGTGTCTGTTGAGTTGGCATGGATCAAGACTGAGATTTGTCACTCCATATGACGGAGAGGTATCTCAGGGCCCACTCGGTAATACAACATCACAGTGAGCTTGGAAGCAATGTGACTAAAGTGTTAGCCACGGGATCTTGTACTACGGAACGAGTAAAGAGACTTGCCAATAACGAGATTGAACTAGGTATGATGATACTGACAATAGAACCCCGATCAAGTAACGTACCGATAGATAAAGGGAACTACATACGGGATTAACTTCCTTTACATCGAAGGTTCAACCGATATTGATCTTCGTAGAATATGTAGGAACCAATATGGGCATCCAGGTTCCTCTATTGGTTATTGACCGTAGAGGTGTCTCGGTCATGTCTGCATGGTTCTCGAACCCGCAGGGTCTACACACTTAATTGGTGACGATATAAGTATAATTGAGTTGTTATGGTGGTTACCGAAGGTTATTCGGAGTCCCGGATGAGATCTCGGACATGACGAGGAACTCCGGAAGGGTCCGGAGGTGAAGATTGATATATAGAACAAAGGGTATGGGAGTCTAGAAGTGTTCTAGGGGCACCGGGTTATGGCCAGCATGA
>NC_057804.1:452251266-452259931 GCF_018294505.1 Triticum aestivum
AGGAAGGGGCACACCAGCCCACTAAGGGGTTGTGCGCCCCCCTCTTGCTATCTCACGTAACCAGGGAGGTGGGGCGCCCCTCTAGGGCTGCCTCCACCTAGCTTGGGGGGCAAGCCACCCTAGGGTTTCCCTAGGAGGCACCACCCCTCCTCCCTTCCCCCTATATATAGAGGGGTAGAGGGAGAGAAGTCGCACCATCTATGCCACGACGCTGCCCTCCCTCTCCCTCGTAGCCCTTTTCCTCTCCGTAGTACTTAGTGAAGCTCTGTCGAGATTTCTCCACCACCACCGCCACCATGCTGTCGTGCTGCCGGAGGACTTGAGCTACTACTTCACCATCGCTCACCGGATTGAGGAGGTGAAGGCATCATCAAGCCGTAGGTGTGTTGAACGCGGAGGTGCCGTCTGTTCGGTGCTAGATCGGGAGTTCACGGGAAGGATCGTGATTGGATCGCGAAGACGTTCGACTCATCAACCGTGTTTCTTAACGCTTCCGCTTAGCGATCTACAAGGGTATGTAGATGCAATCTCTCCTCTCGTAGATGTTCATCTCCTAGATTGATCTTGGTGAGCGTAGGAATTTTTTTGTTTCACATGCAACGTTCCCCAACAGTGGTATCATAGCTAGGTCTATGTGTAGATGATATCACGAGTAGAACACAAAGGAGTTTGTGGGCGTTGATATTCAGATTGCTTCCTTCCTTGGTCTTTTCTTGATTCAGCGGTATTGTGGGATGAAGCGGCCCGGACCAACTTTACATGTCCACGTACATGAGACCCGTTCCATCGACTGACATGTGACTTTGTTGCATAAAGATGGTTGGCGAGTGTCTATCTCTCCCACCTTAGTTGACTCGGATTCGACAAAGGCGGTCCTTGTAGAAGGTTAAATAGCAACTTGCATATCACTGTTGTGGCTTTGCGTAGGTAAGAATCGTTCTTGCTAGATACCCATAGCAGCCACATAAAATATGCAACAACAAATTAGATGACGTCTAACTTGTTTTTGCAGGGTATGTTGTGATATGATATGGACAAAGACATGATGAAATATATTTGATGTATGAGATGATCATGTTTGTAATAGTTTATATCGACTTGCATGTCAATGCTTATAGCAACCAGCAGGAGCCATAAGGTTGTCTTTAATTATTGTATGACCTGCATATCAATCATTAAGCGCTATGTATATGTGATACGTCTCCAACGTA
The DNA here is from genome assembly GCF_018294505.1 of Triticum aestivum. Classification (NCBI taxonomy): domain Eukaryota; kingdom Viridiplantae; phylum Streptophyta; class Magnoliopsida; order Poales; family Poaceae; genus Triticum; species Triticum aestivum. The sequence goes on from NC_057804.1 coordinate 452,252,478, forward strand.
TCTATAATTTTTATTGTTCCATGCTATTATATTATCTGTTTTGGATGTTTAATGGGCTTTAACATGCTCTTTTATATTATTTTTGGGACTAACCTATTAACTGGAGGCCCAGTCCCAGTTTCTATTTGTTTGCCTATTTTAGAGTTTTGCAGAAAAGGAATACCAAACGGAGTCCAAACGGAATGAAACCTTTGATCTTTCTTGGACCGAAAGCAAACCAAAAGACTTGGAGTTGTAGTCAGAGACGCAACGAGGTGTCCACGAGGCAGGAGGGCGCGCCTAGGGGGGTAGGTGCGCCCCCACCCTCGTGGGCCCCTTGTAGCTCCACCGACCTACTTCTTTCGCCTATATATACTCCCATACCCTAAAAACATGAGGGGGAGCCACGAAACCACTCTTCCACTGCCGCAACCTTTTATACCCGTGAGATCTCATCTTGGGGCCTTTTCCGGCGATCTGTCGGAGGGAGAATCGATCACGGAGGGCTTCTACATCAACACCATTGCCTCTCCGATGAAGCGTGAGTAGTTTACCACAGACCTTCGGGTCCATAGTTATTAGCTAGATGGCTTCTTCTCTCTCTTTGATTCTCACTACAAAGTTCTCCCCGATGTTCTTGGAGATCTATTCGATGTAATACTCTTTTGCGGTGTGTTTGCCGAGATCCGATGAATTGTGGATTTATGAACAAGATTATCTATGAATATTATTTGGTTCTTCTCTGAATTCTTATATGCATGATTTGATATCTTTGCAACGAATTATCGGTTTAGTTTAGCCTACTAGATTGTTCTTTCTTGCCATGGGAGAAGTGCTTAGCTTTGGGTTCAATCTTGCGGTGTCCTTTCCCAGTGACAGTAGGGGCAGCAAGGGACGTATTGTATTGTTGCCATCGAGGATAAAAATATGGGGTTTATATCATATTTCTTGAGTTTATCCCTCTACATCATGTCATCTTGCTTAATGCATTACTCCGTTCTTATGAACTTAATACTCTAGATGCATACTGGATAGCGGTCGATGTGTGGAGTAATAGTAGTAGATGCAGAATCGTTTCGGTCTACTTGGCACGGACGTGATGCCTATGTTCATGACATTTCCTTAGATGTCTTCATAATTATGTGCCTTTCTATCAATTCCTCAGTAGTAATTTGTTCACCCACCGTAATACATGCTATCTCGAGAGAAGCCACTAGTGAAACCATTGGCCCCTGGTCTCTTTTCCATCATATTGCATCTCTTTTCCATATTATTGAATCTTGTTTACTATTTTGCAATCTTTACTTTCCAATCTATATATCAAAATACCAAAAATATTTACTTTATTGTCTCTATTAGATTTCAGTTTTGCGAGTGACCGTGAAGGGATTGACAACCCCTTTATCTTGTTGGTTGCAAGTTCTTGATTGTTTGTGCAGGTATTTGGTGACTTATGCGTCGTCTCCTACTGGATTGATACATTGGTTCTCAAAACTGAAGGAAATACTTAAGCTACTTTGCTGCATCACCCTTTCCTCTTCAAGGGAAAACCAACGCAAGCTCAAGAGGTAGCAAGAAGGATTTATGGCGCCATTGTCGGGGAGATCTACGTCAACTCAAGCCATACCAAGTACCCATCATAAACTCTTCTCCCTTGCATTACATTATTCTCCATTCGCCTCTCGTTTTCCTCTCCCCTACTTCTAAAATGATTTTCGAAAACCCTTTATCGTTCGATCTTGTGTTACCATGTGCCTTCTTTTTGCTTGCATATTCGCTGGCTAAAAGTTTAATATGGATACTCATCCACTTGCTAATCTTTTTAAGAGATCCAATTATGATGAATCTATTGCTAGTGATTTGAGTGCACTAGATTATCTTTATGAGGTTTTGCTTGAAATTTGTGAATCTGAAAATTGTGATGAAGAAATTTATGAAGAGATTCACGATAGCTCCTTAAATAAAAAGCATGATTGCAATGATTTTAATATAAATTCTATTGATGCCAATTGTGCTAATAATATGCAAAACCCTAAGCTTGGGGATGCTACTTTTGCTATGTCCACTACTTGTTGCAATGATCATGATTGGGGTGATTCTTTTTATGATCTTGAAAATTTATTTAAGCCCCATGATGAATATGAGATTGATAATAATGTTTGCAATAATATTGAAAGTGAGTTTGGAAGAGTGTCAACTTTAGATCCCACATATTTGGAGAATGTTCAATCTTATGAATTTTTTTAGAAAAATGGGTTTGGAGAGGTCATGACTTTAGTTAATGTTGATCCCACTATTTTGGAAGAGTGTCAACTTCACATGCATGTGAACCGTGTTGAAAATATTTTATGTGATAGCTATTTTGTTGAATTTGCTTATGATCCCACATGTAACTATTATGAGAGAGGAAAATATGGCTATAGAAATTTTCCTGTTACTAAATTACCTCTCGTTATGTTGAGATTGCTATTGTTTCTTTCTTCTGCCTTGCATAAGCTAGATCTTGCTTGTCATGCTAATTTGTTTTCCTATAAAATGCCTATGCATAGGAAGTATGTTAGACTTAGATGTGTTTGTCATGTGCTATTTTATGCTCTCTTTGTGCTTCAATTCTTTTCTTTCATGTGAGCATCCTCAAAATTATCAATGCCTAGCTAAGGGCGTCAAACGATAGCGCTTATTGGGAGACAACCCAATTTTATTTTTGTTCTTTACTTTTTGCTCCTGTTTAGTAATAAATAATTCATCTAGATTCTTTTTAGATGTGGTTTTATGTTTTAATTAGTATTTGTGCCAAGTAGAACCTTTGGGAAGACTTGGGTGAAGTCTTTGCGATCTTGCTGTAAAAAAACAGAAACTTTTGCGCTCACGAGAATAGCTGTCATTTTTTACAGAAGAGTGATTTTAGGTTGATTATTTTTGAAGAAGATTAATATACAAATTCCTCACGTCCGCAAATTTATTTCAGAATTTTTGGAGTTACATAAGTATTCGAAAGTTACAGATTTCTACAGACTATTCTGCTTTTGACAGATTCTGTTTTTCGTGTGTTGTTTGCTTATTTCAATGAATCTATTAGTAGTATCGGGGGGTATGAACCATAGAGAATTTGGAATACGGTAGGTTTAACAGAAATATAAATAAAGAATGAGTTCATTGCAGTACCTTAAAGTAGTGGTTTATTTTCTTATACTAACGGAGCTCATGAGATTTTCTATTGAAGTTTTGTGTTTTGAAGTTTTCAAGTTTTGGGTAAAGATTTGATGGATTTTGGAATAAGGAGTGGCAAGAGCCTAAGCTTGGGGATGCACAAGGCACCCCAAGGTAAAATCCAAGGACAACCAAAATCCTAAGCTTGGGTATGCCCCAGAAGGCATCCCCTCTTTCGTCTTCGTCTATCGGTAACTTTACTTGAGGCTATATTTTTATTCACCACATGATATGTGTTTTGCTTGGAGCGTCTTGTATGATTTGAGTCTTTGCTTTTTAGTTTACCACAATCATCCTTGCTGTACACACCTTTTGGTAGAGACACGCATGAATCGGAATTTATTAGAATACTCTATGTGCTTCACTTATATCTTTTGAGCTAAGAAAATATTGCTCTAGTGCTTCACATATATCTTTTTAGAGCATGGTGGTGGTTTTATTTTATAGAAATTATTGATCTCTCATGCTTCACTTATATTATTTAGAGAGTCTTTTGGAACAACATGGTAATTTGCTTTGGTTATAAAATTAGTCCTAATACGATGGGCATCCAAGATGGGTATAATAAAAACTTTCATATAAAGTGCATTGAATACTACGAGAAGTTTGATTCTTTATGATTGTTTTGAGATATGAAGATGGTGATATTAGAGTCATGCTAGTAGAGTAGTAGTGAATTTGAGAGATACTTGTGTTAAAGTTTGTGATTCCCGTAGCATGCACTTATGGTGAACCGTTATGTGATGAAGTTGGAGCATGATTTATTTATTGATTGTCTTCCTTATGAGTGGCGGTCGGGGACGAGCGATGGTCTTTTCCTACATTTATATCCCCCTAGGAGCATGCGCATAGTACTTTGTTTTGATAACTAATAGATTTTTGCAATAAGTATGTGAGTTCTTTATGACTAATGTTGAGTCCATGGATTATACGCACTCTCACCCTTCCACCACTGCTAGACTCTCTAGTACCACGCAACTTTCGCCGGTACCATACACCCACCATATACCTTCCTCAAAACAGCCACCATACCTACCTATTATGGCATTTCCATAGCCATTCCGAGATATATTGCCATGCAACTTTCCACCATTTCAATTATGACACGCTCCATCATTGTCATATTGCCTTGCAAAATCATGTAGTTGACATCGTATTTGTGGCAAAGCCACCGTTCATAATTTTTCATACATGTCACTCTTGAATCATTGCACATCCCGGTACACCGCCGGAGGCATTCACATAGAGTCATATTTTGTTCTAAGTATCGAGATGTAATTCTTGAGTTGTAAGTAAATAGAAGTGTGATGATCTTCATTATTAGAGTATTGTCCCAGTGAGGAAAGGATGATGGAGACTATGGTTCCCCCACAAGTCGGGATGAGACTCCGGACTAAATAAAAAAAAGAGGCCATAAAAAAAGAGAAAAGGCCCAAATAAAAAATGAGAGAAAAAGAGAGAAGGGGCAATGCTACTATCCTTTTTCCACACTTGTGCTTCGAAGTAGCACCATGATCTTCATTATAGAGAGTCTCCTATGTTGTCACTTTCATATACTAGTGGGAATTTTTCATTATAGAACTTGGCTTGTATATTCCAATGACGGGCTTCCTCAAAGTGCCCTAGGTCTTCGTGATCAAGCAAATTGGATACACACCCACTTAGTTTATTTTGTTGAGCTTTCATACACTTATAGCTTTAGTGCATCCATTGCATGGCAATCCCTACTCACTCACATTGATATCTATTGATGAGCATCTCCATAGCCCGTTGATACGCCTAGTTGATGTGAGACTGTCTTCTCCTTTTTGTCTTCTCCACAACCACCATTCTATTCCACTTATAGTGCTATGTCCATGGCTCACGCTCATGTACTACGTGAAGGTTGAAAAAGTTTGAGAACATCAACAGTATTAAACAATTACTTGGCTTGTCATCGGAGTTGTGCATGATTAAATACTTTGTGTGATGAAGATAGAGCATAACCATACTATATGATTTTGTAGGGATAACTTTCTTTGGCCATGTTATTTTGAGAAAACATGATTGCTTTGTTAGTATGCTTGAAGTATTATTATTTTTATGTCAACATTAAACTTTTGTCTTGAATCTTTCGGATCTGAACATTCATGCCACATTAAAGAAAATTACATTGATAAATATGTTAGGTAGCATTCCACATCAAAAATTCTGTTTTTATCATTTACCTACACGAGGACGAGCAGGAATTAAGCTTGGGGATGCTTGATACGTCTCCAACGTATCTATAATTTTTGATTGTTCCATGTTATTATATTATCTGTTTATGATGTTTAATGGGCTTTAATATGCTCTTTTATATTATTTTTTGGACTAACCTATTAACCGGAGGCCCAGTGCCAGTTTCTATTTTTTTTTGACTATTTTAGAGTTTTGCAGAAAAGGAATACCAAACGGAGTCCAAACGGAATGAAACCTTCGTGATGATCTTTCTTCGACCTAAAGCAAACCAAAAGACTTGGAGTTGAAGTCAGAGATGCAACAAGGCGTCCACGAGGTAGGAGGGTGCACCCCAGGGGGTAGGGCACGCCCCCACCCTTGTGGGACCCTCGTGGCTCCACCGACCTAGTTCTTTCGCCTATATATACTCCCATACCCTAAAAATATGAGGGGAGCCATGGAACCACTTTTCCACCACCGCAACCTTTTGTACCCGTGATATCCCATCTTGGGGCCTTTTCCGGCGATCTGCTAGAGGGGGAATCGATCACGAAGGGCTTCTACATCAATACCATTGCCTCTCCGATGAAGCGTGAGTAGTTTACCACAGACCTTCGGGTCCTTAGTTATTAGCTAGATGGCTTCTTCTCTCTCTCTTTGATTCTCAATACAAAGCTCTCCTCGATTTTCTTGGAGATCTATTCCATGTAACACTCTTTTGCGGTGTGTTTGCCGAGATCCGATGAATTGTGGATTCATGAACAAGATTATCTATGAATATTATTTGGTTCTTCTCTAAATTCTTATATGCATGATTTGATATCTTTGCAAGTCTCTTCGAATTATCAGTTTAGTTTGGCCTACTAGATTGGTCTTTCTTGCCATGGGAGAAGTGCTTAGCTTTGGGTTCAATCTTGCGGTGTCCTTTCCCAGTGACAGTAGGGGCAGCAAGGCACATATTGTATTGTTGCCATCGAGGATAAAAAGATGGGGTTTATATCATATTGCTTGAGTTTATCCCTCTACATCATGTCATCTTTCTTAATGCGTTACTCCGTTCTTATGAACTTAATACTCTAGATGCATGTTGGATAGCGGTCGATGTGTGGAGTAATAGTAGTAGATGCAGAATCATTTCGCTCTATTTGACACGAACATGATGCCTATGTTCATCATCATTGCCTTAGATGTCTTCATAATTATGCACTTTTCTATCAATTGCTCGGCAGTAATTTGTTCACCCACCGTAATACATACTATCTCGAGAGAAGCCACTAGTGAAACCTATGGCCCCCGGGTCTCTTTTCCATTATATTGCATCTCTTTTCCATATTATTGAATCTCCATTACTATTTTGCAATCTTTACTTTCCAATCTATATATCAAAAATACCAAAAATATTTACTTTATTATCTCTATTAGATTTCACTTTTGCGAGTAACCGTGAAGGGATTCACAACCCCTTTATCGCGTTGGTTGCAAGTTCTTGATTGTTTGTGCAGGTATTCGGTGACTTGTGCGTTGTCTCCTAATGGATTGATACCTTGGTTCTCAAAACCGAGGGAAATACTTACGCTACTTTGTTGTATCACCCTTTCCTCTTCAATGGAAAACCAACGCAAGCTCAAGAGGTAGTAATATGCACTATAGGGAAAACCGTATACACAGAAGCTTACCAGTAGCGATGGTAAAAACATGCGCTACTACTATGTACGAGTAGCGTGTTGCATACAAGATCGATACTACTAAGTGACTAGCAGTAGTGCATTCCACGCAAAAATCGCTACTACTATAACTGCCACACCGTTGCCGGCAGGCTAGGTATAGTAGTAGCGCTGGTAGATGGACAACGGTACTGCTATTGTCTTAGCAGTAGCGCTCTTCCTGTTAACGCGCTACTGCTATGCGGGACTTATCCCCAAATTTTCCTCCCCCGCCCCGACCATCTTCTCTTATTCCCCTCACTCCCCACTGCCTCGCTGCTCCACCACCGCCACATTACCGTCGTCACCACATCGCCGCCGCCCTCGGTATGCCCTCCTCCCTCCTCTCCCTCCTCCTCCCAC
>NC_057804.1:452260326-452299559 GCF_018294505.1 Triticum aestivum
CTCCCCCCACTACCCCCTGCCCTCTCCTCCCTCCCTCATCTCTCCTCACTCTGTTCTTTCATAGAGTAGAATCTTTTAGTAAATTAGTAAAAATTCAAACTAGCTAGGTTAACTAGGTTGGCTAGCTAGGTTAACTAGTTTAATTAGGTTAATTATCTAGGTTAGCTAGGTTAACTAACTAGGTTATTTATAGTAAGTGCTTAATACAACTAGTTTATTTATAGCAAGTGCTTAATAGAACTAGTTTATTTATAGTAAGTGGTTAATGGAATTAGTTTTATTTATAGTAAGTGCTTAATAGAATTAGTTTATGTATAGTAAGTGCTTAATAGAGTTAGTTTATTTATAGTAAGTGGTTAATATATTTTGTTTATGCAGAAATCAAGTTTGCCCATGACTCATCCCCGCAGTTGTCCCCATCATCGACCCCTTAAGACCTCTAGGTGAGAATAGCAAAATGATAATGTGTTGTAAATGTCGATGATGAAAATGCTAGTGCTATATAGTTGCCATGTCATTGATGGCGATGATGGTGCATTCTGAATATAGAGGATGTCTTGGTGTTCTTGTTTGCAATGTGCCTCCGAGTGGGCTATGTTTTGCTGGAATGTTGATTCATTTCCGTCCCGGCAAATTTTAGGCACTCGATATGTCTTGTCTTTAGCAAAGGTCATGCCGAAATTTTTCATGAATTTTATCATGACTTGTGCTACAATATAGGGCATATCGAGTGCTTGTGATTTTCCAGAACGGGAATTCAGTGATATTTCGGTAAAACATAGGGCATTTTTCTATGTCATTGCTTGATATATGGAATGGGTTGACTTTAGGTCTGTTTCAGCTCCTTGTGTGTCTTTCAGTGAGGGAGAGTGGTCCACCATATATATATTTTAGGGAGGAAGAATGCCGATTTTTGTCGTGGGGGTCGCTTCTTCTTGATAACCCACAAGTATAGGGGATCAGTTGTAGCCTCTTTCGATAAGTAAGAGTGTCGAACCCAACGAGGAGCTAAAGGTAGAACAAATATTCCCTCAAGTTCTATCAATCACTGATAAAACTCTACGCACGCTTAACGTTCGCTTTACCTAGAACAAGTATGAAACTAGAAGTACTTTGTAGGTGTGATAGGATAGGTGTCAGCGTTCTGGGAACGGGGGTCCCCAGACTTGCCTACCTGCGGCCTGGCATGGCTCAAGCAGTGGCCCAGTATGGCCCGTCTACATCAACCCAAGCTCAAGACCCTCGTGAGGGGCCAAGCCTTGTGGGGCGGATGACGCAAGGCTTCCTCAGGGGCGGCCTCACCAGGCAAGCTCGCGAGGAGGCGGAGAGATCAAGGCAAGGAGTACCTCGCGAGGTGCTCGTGACGCAAGCCATGACGATCGAGACCAGGTGGGCGCTAGCCAGCGCAGTGTCCTCGTTTCCTCTTTGGTGCAAAGGGGGCAAGCGCAGGCGCGGAGTACCGAGGCATCAAGCAAAGGTTTCCCTATCGGTGCAACGATACCAAGACCAGAAGAGCAGCAGGACGGAGGTCACCATGGAGCCCAAGACGGCGTCATCGCTAGTGCCTTTGGCAGTCGAAGACCAACTTTAGTCAGGATAGCTTGTACTAGTTGTCCCCCTTCAAAATGGTCGTTGTTGGCTCCCTTCCCGCTCAATATTTGGGAAGAGGACCAGGGCCCCTATAAATAGAGATAGCCACCACCGTAGAAAGGGGAGATCAGATCCAGAGCTGATTGAATCCATCCGAGTAGAACACCGCACTAGCTCAAGAACACCCCTCGCGAGGCTGTTCTTCCTCTGTACTGCTCATCATTAGCCCCAGAGGCAATCCACCATACCACACACACTGGATTAGGGTATTACACCACAACGGTGGCCCGGACTAGTATAAACCTTGTGTCCCTCGTGTTGTTCATCGTGTAGCTTAGATTCACGGCAAGGTTTTGGGGTGTGGATCGGTAAGGAGAAGATCTTTGTGCGCACCCCAGAGTTCGAACCTTAAGGGTTTTGACGGAACCCTATATCCGACATTTGGCACGCTAGGTAGGGGTGCGCCAGAATCTTCTTTTCATTGTTCTGCGTTCCATCGTTTCATCGCATCCATGGCGGACGCTCGCCAGGCTCACACCGAGCGTCTGGCTGTTCTGGCCGCCCGCGTCGCCCAGACGACTCCCATCAGTGGGCCTCCTCGTTGTTCTCCACCGTCTGCTGCCAATGCCGCCACCGGCCCGACGGGGAACGAGTAGCAAGCATCATCGCTGCATCCCTCAGTATGGCGGGAAGGCCGCACCGCCCCTCCGTCGCTAACTCCAGCTGGTTCATCGTCTCACGCTCGTCGCGCTCCCACGAACACGCAGGCCATGTTGCTCCTGGCACGTGAGCTCCTGCACTACCGTCCCATCGATGACCTCTACGAGGAGTCGCTCACTCGCATCACTGAGCTCGTCAGTGTCGCAGGGGGCTCTCCTGCATTGTCCCTCTCGCTGCCTCGCCCCCCGTCCTGCATGGGTGATGCAGCTCAGGAGGCGCCTCCGCCACCTCCTCCCCAAGAAGGTGCCCTAGCCCCAAGGCGCGCGGCTCCTGGACGAGACCCACCGCGTCTGGTGCCCGCGCGACAAGAAAGGAGCTGCCAAGAAATCCCTCGGCCCCAAGAAGGCGCTCACGTGCTCCCTGCTCCAGCATGTTAGGACCGCATCCCTGCGCCAGCATGTCGAGACCCCGTGCTGCCCCTGGCGGCGGCGCGTGGGAATCTCCAAGAGTAGGCCCCGCGTCTGCAAAGGACTCCGGTGGCCACCGCAGGCTGCCGCGCCTTCACCACCGAGCTACACAGCGTCGCCTGGCCAGGCAAGTTCAAGCTAGATCTTCCCCCTCGCTACAATGGCACTGCCGACCCCGCGGAGTTCCTGCAGCTCTACGAGCTGGGCATCGAGACGGCCAGCAGAGACAAAAAGGTCATGGCGAACTGGTTTCCTATGGAGCTCAAGGATGGTGCCCGCACTTGGCTCCTGAAACTGCCTCCCGGCTCGATCTCCTCTTGGGACGAGATGCGCAGCCGCTTAATCACCAACTTCCAGGGCACTCGCGACCGTCCTCCAGTCATGGGTGACCTGCGCCGTATCAAGCAGCAGCCGGGAGATACCTTGTAGAAGTACATCCTGCGCTTCAACAACGCACGCCTCAAGATTCCCAAGGTGACCGAGGAGGCCATCATCTCAGCTTTCTCTGATGGCGTCTGCGACATCAAGATGAAGGAGGAGCTCGCCATCCACGAGGACATGTGCACATCTCTGGAGCTGTTCAACCTGGTGACCAAGTGCGCAAGAGCTAAGGAGGGGTGCCTCTCCCTCCTCGAGCTTCCAGCTGCTGACCCAGAAGAGAAGAAAGCCAAGGCCAAGGACGTGAAGTGCAAGGGAGCAGCCGTGCTCGCAGCAGAACCAGACACGAAGCACGACAGGGACCAGCCGGAGTCATCCGAGGGCAACCGATTCTGCGCCTACCACAACCTCTACACCCACACACCAATGAATGCCAGGAGCTCAGAGCCATTCGAGAAGGACGCATCGGTCGACGCCGCGAGTGCAACGACCGGGGCTACGGCCGAGGAGGAGCAAGAGGTGGAGGACGATGGGACGTCCAAGGCCCTCGCCAGGAGTGGCGTGACCGACCTCGTGAGGATCGCTGGCAGGAGCGGCCTCGCGAGGGGGCTTGGAGGGATCAGCCTCACGAGTATCGCCCACAGGGCAACACAGACCTTCCTCCTCTGCCACCACCGCCAAGAAGGAATGACGACCACCACCAGGACGAGGGGGCTGGGGGCTTCCAGGAGCCACGCGCTATCGCTTGCATCTTGGGCGGCGCCCAGGCCCCAGCCTCTCAGCGCATCTTCAAGCAGTTTGCTCGCGAGGTGAACGCAGTCCTCCCCAAGCCCGAGGCCACGCGCCCCCTCAGGTGGTCCACGTGTGCCATCACGTTCAGCTCAACGGATCAGCTCAAGTGTGCGGCTACATCTGGCGTCCTCCCAATGCTTTGTTCCCCAGTCATCAGCAATATGCAAGTTACTAGGACCCTCATCGATGGCGGCGCAGGACTCAACATTCTGTCCGTCGAGACGTTCAACAACCTCCAAGTGCCTTATGATCAACTTCAGCCAACCAAGCCTTTCTCAGGAGTCACTGATGGCTCCACCACTCCGATAGGGCAGGTTCGCCTCCCTGTCACTTTCGGACAGCGCAATAACTACCGTACCAAGCTCATCGACTTCGACGTTGCCCACATTCGCCTGCCATACAATGCCATCCTCGGGTATCCAACCCTGGCCAAGTTCATGGCGGTAACTTACCATGGTTACAATGTCCTCAAGATGCCGGGAAGCGGCGGAATCATCACAGTCCCCTGCGAAGAGAAGGATGCGGGGTGCTCTCTCGAGCGTGCCTTCCAAGCTGCATCAGTTGAGGACCGAGACAGCAAGAGTGGGAACCCTCCCGAGGCTCAGGGCTTCGGTGGCTCATGAGGATCGGCCTCTTCATTGCGCATCGTTAGCTACTTCAGCACCCGCTCTACAATGGTATCAGGTGACATCTTTCGAGTTCATTTCAGCTGGGAGTGCCCTCAGGGCTGCATTATTCCCAGGTCGCGTGGGCCTGTCCCTGCGGCGTGTATCCCTTTTACTTATGTCTTTAGTTTACCTTGCTGGGGGTGCCCCTCAGGCTGCATCATCCCCAAGCCGCTCGGGCCTGACCCAGTGGCATGTATCCTTCCTGCATTTGTCTAAGATGATTTGCCTTTTATGCTTAACCTGCCCGTGATAATCTCCTGCTCGATTGACACCTAACTTTGGAGCCGCTCGCACTGGCACGGCGCTTGTGCATGGGTCCGTCCCTGCAACATCGACAGATCTGAGTGGTCAAGCTCTGGCCCGCGGCAGCCCCACAAGCGTCACCTCACCAGGCCCTCAGTGCCCTCACCACTCTCTCGGAGCAACCAATGGCTGGCCGACAATCGTAATGGCAACCCTTGCTTTTCTCGTGTGGGTTTACAGGGACTACATGAGGCCTAAAATGGAGGAATCGCAAGCTCTCTCCTTCTCTTACTCGTGCGATCCGCTTGCGTGTTAAAAGGGGGGCGCCTGAGCATCACGACTCAGGAGCTCTTACTGGCTCTCCAGCCCTCACCCTCTGGCCTTGCCCACGGCATCGCGACCTGGCATACCAGCGGCGGATGAGCTCGCTCGAGTGTCGGGACCTGAGGACGTAGAGCACGAAGGAGAGTACGGGGAAGGGAGGGGAAGCTCACAAAGGCCTATCCCAGCTACATCCCAGCTGTAGGCATGCAAGTCCGGTGCCTCGCGAAGGATCTACCCCGTGCTTTCCAGATAAGTCTCGCCCCTGGAATAGCTAATTGACGCGACACAAAACCCCCACTTAATGCGGCTCTGTGACGGCAACGCTGCCTTCCTTTCTCGCCTTTTGGCGGCTGCTTGAGCGCTAAAGGGGACCTCCTGAGCATCGCGCCTCAGGGGCTCTTACTGGACCTCGGGCCGCTCACCTCTTGACCTTGACCACGGCATCACGACCTGGCATACCAACGACAGCTAAAGCCTGCCTGGGGACCGGGACCTGTCAGCGTAGAGCACCAAGTCGTCGAGAGGTTAGAAAAGGGGAACCAAGCCGGAACAGGACAAGCATTTGCACCACTTCATAATCATGATAATATCAACAGAAGACATTCCGGACACTTTACATGCCCCCGCGCGGTACTTTCTCAATTCTCAGGGAACAAAAGGTGCGAATCCTAAGGAGCCCTAACTAAATGCGCCCTCGTGGCCGACGCCATCATCAACAGTGGGCCATGGGAGGCCGGCGCCAATGCCATCCAGATCAGCCGCGCCGGCGGCCTGATGCAGCCGCCGTGCTCCGAGCACGATGCAAGTTCGGGGGCACGTAGGTGTCATCGCTCATCTCCGGAATCACGAGGAGCTCGGGAGAGTCGCTGGACTCCCAAGCATCTCCACTGCTGCCAGAGGAGCCGTTGGGGAAGCGGGTGGTAGGCCTAGCCCTTGCCACATTGATGTCCTGGTTGCCTCCTCTGGGGCAGCACTCCATCCGGCGGCCTTCTGCATCGAAAACCTTGAAGAGCATCAAGGAGGCACCATCATATTCGAAATGAATCACGAGGGTGCCCCCTGTTCGTCAGACCCGGGTGATCTCACCCCAGCCCCGAGTCATGTAGACCTTGCCCGGAGCGACGACTTCGACCTCCGCTTTGGTCGCCGGGGTACCGCAGTCGGCATGCTGCAGCCAAAGCTCAAGAGGCCCCCTCGGTGGCATATCGAAGGCGAAGAAGGGAGGAAAGCGGATTCAGGTGCCCGGAGGCATCGTGACGTGAAGTACGAGCTCGCGGGAGGAGTCCACAACGTGGACCCCAGGAGCAACGGCACGCACCGCCATGGCTCGTCAGCATCGCCGACGGCACGGACGGCGTCGCTCGATGTCTCCTTCTCCAGGGCCCTCAGCCCAGGCGTACAAGGGTAGCGGAAACCCAGGAGGTGGCCGCTCGTACCAAGGCCTCGACATCTCTGGCCTCGCAACCTCATCGCGACGGCCGGGGACTGGCCGTTTCTTTGGCGGGAGCGGGTCGGGCCCCTCCCGGGGGGCCTTTCCTTTCTCTTCAGCTGAGAGCCGGCGGATTGGCGCCATTGGAGGCAAGATGGAGGAGGAGCAAGGAAGAAGGAGCGAGCGAAGCAAGAAGAGATGGACAACGGGGGCTCACGCCTCTCCGTACTTATAGTCCAGGGGAGGCCAACCGTCGGCCTCCACAATTGCAGGTAATCATGACTCTTTTTGCATGCAGCAGAGACTCGTCAAATCGGGCAGTTGCCGAGGCAGCGTGGGGGAGCGGAGACGCCCACGTCCAATCAACCACCATGCGGCGACCAAAGCCGCAGGCTGTTGGGGCCCGCAGATCTCCGCACTTGCCCTTTGGCTTCGCTGCTAAGCCAAGTCCGAGCGCACCTTGGGCCCGAGGGCTACTGTCGGCATTCTGGGAACGGGGGTCCCCAGACTTGCCTGCCTGCGGCCTGCGGTGTGGCTCAAGCAGTGGCCCAGTACGACTCGTCTACATCAACCCAAGCTCAAGACCCTCGCGAGGGGCCAAGCCTCATGGGGCGGATGACGCAAGGCTTCCTCAGGGGCGGCCTCACCAAGCAGGCTTGCGAGGAGGCGGAGAGATCAAGGCAAGGAGTACCTCACGAGGTGCTCGTGACGCAAGCCATGACGATCGAGACCAGGCGGGCGCCAGCCAGCGTAGTGTCCTCGTTTCCTCTTTGGTGCAAAGGGGGCAAGCGCAGGCGCGGAGTACCGAGGCATCAAGCAAAGGTTTCCCTATCGGTGCAACGAGACCAAGACCAGTAGAGCGGCAGGACGGAGGTCATCGTGCAGCCCAAGACAGCATCATCGCCAGTGCCTTTGGCAGTCGAAGACCAACTTTAGTCAGGATAGCTTGTACTAGTTGTCCCCCTTCAAAATGGCCGTTTTTGGCTCCTTTCCCTCTCAATATTTGGGAAGAGGACCAGGGCCCCTATAAATAGAGATAGCCACCACTGTAGAAAGGGGAGATCAGATCCAGAGCTGATCGAATCCATCCGAGTAGAACACTGCACCAGCTCAAGAACACCCCTCGCGAGGCTGTTCTTCCTCTGTACTGCTCATCATCAGCCCCAGAGGCAATCCACCATACCACACACACTGGATTAGGTTATTACACCACAACGGTGGCCCGAACCAGTATAAACCTTGTGTCCCTCGTGTTGTTCATCGTGTAGCTTAGATTCGCGGCGAGGTTTTGGGGCGTGGATTGGTAGGGAGAAGATCTTCATGCGCACCCCAGAGTTCGAACCTTAAGGGTTTTGCCGGAACCCTATATCCGACAATAGGTTTGCAAGATAATAAAGAGCACGTAAATAAAAAGTGGGGGTTGTTTAGATGAAGACACAATTAAGTTAGTTTTAGTAGAGAGCTTTTTGTCACAAGAAAGTTATTTGTCCCTAGGCAATCGATAACTAGACCGGTAATCATTATTGCAATTTCATATGAGGGAGAGGCATAAGCTAACATACTTTCTCGTCTTGGATCATATGCACTTATGATTGGAACTCTAGTAAGAATCCGCAACTACTAAATATCATTAAGGTAAAACCCAACCATAACATTAAAGTATCAAGTCGTCTTTATTCCCATACGCGAACAACCTACTTACTCGGGTCTGTGCTTCTGTAACTCACGCCACCCACCATAAGTAAATCATGAACATATTGCAAACCCTATAGCGGGGATCCCTCACGTTGCGCCACACACAGAGCACCATAAGACAGCACTAATAATAAAACATGCAACTCAAACCAATCACGATCATCAATTAACCCATAGGACAAAACCGATCTACTCAAACATCATAGGATAGCCATACATCATTGGGAAATAATATATAACGTTGAGCACCATGTTCAAGTAGAGATTACAGCGGGGAGAAGAGGTGTTACACCGCTGCATAGAGGGGGAGAGAGAGTTGGTGATGACGATGGTGAAGTTGTTGGTGTAGATCGTCGGCATGGTGATGGCCCCGGCGGCGTTCCGACGCCATCGAGAGAGAGGGGGAGAGAGCCCTCCTTATTCTTCTTCTTCTTCCTTGACCTTCCCCCTAGATGGGAGAAGGGTTTCCCCTCTAGTCCATGGACTCCATGGCGGCGGAGGGGTGGGATCCCCTCCAAGATTGGATCTCTCTCTCTCTCTCTGTTTCTGTGCTCCCAAATTCTGCCCTTTCATCGTTTCTTAAATTCCAGGAGATCCGTAACTCCGATTAGGCTGAAATTTGGACATGATTTTTATTCGGATATTGGCTTCCTTGTGGTGAAAGAAGGGCACCAACCGCCTTATGGAGTGGCCACGAGGGCCCAGGGTGCGCCCTACCCCTGGGGCGCCCCCTGCCTCGTGGACTCCTCGGGCACCGTCTCGTGTTGATTCTTTTTCCCAAAAATGACATATATTCCAAAAAAGTCTCTCTAAGTTTTTATCGCGTTTGGACTCTGTTTGATATGGATTTTCTACGAAACAAAAAACATGCAACAAACAGGAACTGGCACTGGGCACTGGATCAATATGTTTGTCCCAAAAAATAGTATAAAAAGTTGCCAAAAGTATGTAAAAGTTGTAGAATATTGGCATGGAACAATCAAAAATTACAGATACGATGAAGATGTATCACTTCTCCTTCTTCTCTTTGTGCTAGACCTTTGTTACGCACTAGGGGAAGAAAGAGTAGCGACCATCATCGATGGTCGAAATGGTGAGGGCGTGTCCACCATATATGAGAGAATAAGAATGACGACTGTTGTCGTGGGGGTCGCTTCTCTTTCTTTTCCTTGTGCTAGATATTTGTAATGCACTAGGGAAACGAATAGTAGCAACCATCACTGACCGTTGCAATATCAGAGAGGGAGTGCCCACCATATACATGAGATGAGAGTTTAGGAAGGAAGACTCGACAGACCTAATGTCAACTCGTTGCATATTGAGTAATAGTGATATGTGTGTTGAGTTTCCTGGTAGTTGCCTTTGGTCGATTTTTAATTAATGTTTCAACTATGAACATAGGAAATATCTAACGACGAAAAGGAATTCGGCATGTGCGAATACTGCAAAGACAAGTGCGGCCTGTACGGCAGGCCTCACCTAGTTGGTGGTAGGCTCTTCAGCATCAAGATGGATGACACCTTCGAAGTACATACAGTAAGTCACAACGACAAGTCGTTTTTCGTAATTAAGCATGACTTCTGCTTCTTTTGCTTCAAATTATAATTTAATTTTTTTATTATTCTACTAGCGTATCCCCTGCCATGCAAGAATATATGTCTTGGATAAGGTTGGCTTCAGTAGTATGGAAACTATGGAGGTAAAAAGAGTTAACTTGAGGACCAAGCATGGTTATAGTTTTGCCGCAAAATTATACAATACATACACCTACACCCATTTTGAATGCACACAATGGACAACACTATGCAAGGTTATGCATTTGAGCCTAATATGATTATCACCTTTGATATTCATCTGGAAGATGATATTGAAGATAATATCGACATCTGGGTCGATGTGGAGACGCCTCCAGTTCTACCATTATGTGAGTGTCTCAACCATATTTTTGTCTTGGATATTGTTTATTCAATAATAGTTGACAACTAATTTCTATTGACAGCTTATTTCCATTCAATAAAACATGTACAACGCTTGGTAGACATGACCTACTATTGCCCCGGGGCTGAACTAAACTGCAAGGAGATAAGTCATTATGTTTCATGGCTTGAGGATCTTCATACTGTCAAGACAAATTATTTTCCTAAACTTGAAAGTCTTAGTACTCAAAACGTGCGACCAATAGTGTTCGTACTAAACTACGGTCACATCTATTTAGGGAAGATGGTAAGATTTTACTATTTGTCCTTAGTGCATCTTTTGCATACATTATTTTTTAAGCTAAACTTCATTGCTAAGTATGTCACTACGATGTTCTTCAACAGGGACTCCCGATGATAGTTGTGCCTCAGTGGATCGAGGCTAAAGGTCGCATGTCCATGGTTAGCATACGGCCAAGACATCCTACATTACACATGAGTGCATTCAGGATTCTAGAAGCGAGCAAGTCTTAATAGTCAAAGATTGGAACAGAATTGTGAAGGATCGCAGAGAAGTACTAGAGGGAAGCAATCAGAAGCGCAGCCCACAATTAGGAGACATGTTCATCTGCATGCTTCAATATGATGAATCAAGAGCACTCCACATGTTATATGCTATTTTACCTGAGAGAGAGCAGTACGAGTGATTAGCTAGCTAGAATGAGTGTTGGTGGTGATGACTATGATGATCATTATTAGCTAGTGTTGGTGGTTATTAGCCATGACTATGATGATTAAATAGTGTTTGTGGTAATAACTGTGATGATTATTAGCTAGTGTTGTTGGTGATGATATGATGCAAGAGTTTTTATATTAGTATGATGATGATGATGATGATGATGATGATAATGATAATGATGATGATGATGATGATGATGATGATGATGATGATGATGATGATGATGATGATGATGATTACGTTATTATATCATTGGGTGAACAAACCGCGGATAAGTTCTCAGTGGATGGATCCTAAGGGATCAAGTCACGGATTATCGTGATAACCTATGACTTGGTCACTTAGGATCCATCCATTCGAAACTAATCCGTGGTTCTTTCACCTAGTGATTTAATAACTCATTATAATGTAAAAACAATCTCTAAATTGCTACTATACGAAAACTTGTATAAAGGTGTATGAATACGACCTAAAATTAAAAAGAAATAGAATACCGAATAATAGTAGTAGCGCAGACAGAGAGAAGAGCTACTAGTAATTACCAGTAGCGGTTGTTGGCGCACACGCTACTACTAAGTAGATATAGCAGTAGCGCGTGCCAACAAGCGCTACTGCTAACCTTTAGCTATAGCATCGTATCAGTAGCGCGGTTACTCGCGCTACTAATAGGCCAAAAACCCACGCTACTGCTAGGCTTTTCCCTAGTAGTGATGCTTTACTTTATCGCTAAGCGGTAGCAATGGTAGTAGAAGCATGGTTGGCATGACAACCCCGATGGCGATACGATGATGGAGATCATGATGATGGACATCATGGTGTCATGCCGGTAACGATGGAGATCATGCCGATGCTTTGGGGATCGAGATCAAAAGCACAAGCTGATGGCCATATCATGTCACTTATGATTTGCATGTGATGTTAATCCTTTTATGCATCTTATTTTGCTTAGGATGACGGTAGCATTATAAGGTGATCCCTCACTAAAATTTCAAGATAAAATTGTGTTCTCCCCAAGTGTGCACCATTGCAAAAGCTTGTCGTTTCGAAGCACCACGTGATGATCGGGTGTGATAGACTCTATGTCGGTGTCAAAACCGGCAGATCTCGGGTAGGGGTTCCCGAACCGTGCGTCTAGGCGGATGGTAACAGGAGACAAGGGACACGATGTTTTTACCCAGGTTCGGGCCCTCTCGGTGGAGGTAAAACCCTACTCCTGCTTGATTAATATTGATGATATGGGTAGTACAAGAAAAGATCTACCACGAGATCAGAGAGGCTAAACCCTAGAAGCTAGCCTATGGTATGATTGTTGTTCGTCCTACGGACTAAAACCCTCCAGTTTATATAGACACCGGAGAGGGTTAGGATTACACAGAGTCGGTTACAATGGTAGGAAATCTATATATCCGTATCGCCAAGCCTGCCTTCCACACCAAGGAAAGTCCCATCCAGACACGGGACGAAGTCTTCAATCTTGTATCTTCATAGTCTAGGAGTCCGGCCAACGGTGATAGTTCGGCTATCCAGACACCCCCTAATCCGGGACTCCCTCAGTAGCCCCCGAACTAGGCTTCAATGATGATGAGTCCGGCGCGTAGATTGTCTTCGACATTGCGAGGCAGGTTCTTCTCCAAATTCCATATACTTGTCGAATAGTGTCCAGCTTCTGATAAATGCTGCGCTCCATTGGCTTCCACGCCCAATAATGGCCATCTTCCACGTGGCAAACGAATGCGAAAAGCCAGGATATTTTTACACTTTCCCCCCTAGCTGCGCAAATGAGCTGCCTATAAGAAGAGACGAGGATCTAGATCCGAATCACACCATCCCCTTCTCGCAAGCTTTCATCGGAGCTCCTCTGACAAAAAATCCATTCTACCATGGACAGTCGACGCGACTCCTCCTCTCGCGCTCCCAGCCCCAAGCCTGGGGATTGGGAGAGATGCTCAGTCCCGCATAGCAAGCTAGTGACGCTCCAAACCAAGGGATTTCTTCCCCCGGCCTTCATGGTTCCGATTCGAGCCGGACTTGCCACCTACAAGGGTGGAAAACAAGCGGAGAGCGTCCCCGATCCTTCCAAAGGAGAGCGGGTATGCTTTGTCTCTTATCTGATAAGAGGACTCGGATTTCCAATACATCCATTTCTCCGGGGGCTCCTGGAGTTCTATGGCCTCCAGCTACACCACCTTACGCCTGCCTCCATTCTACACATCGCGGGCTTCGTAGCCCTTTGCGAACTGTTTTTGGGTGTCGAGGCTCATTTTGCGTTGTGGAAGAGATTATTCTGCCTCGTGCCCCGTTCTCATGAGGGGTCAATATATCAAGTGGGCGGAGCTGAGCTATGGCGCATCGCCGGGACCGGATATCTATCCGGAACCCCGAAGAAGGCGTCCGAAGACTGGCCTTCGGAATGGTTTTATATAGAAGACGCCCTGCTACCGGATCCCGCTCGGACCGGCCTCCCAGAGTTCAGTGATGCTCCCTTGAAGAAACACCTAAGTTGGCGTCCACGGAGCCTCCAGAGGAACAGCGACAAGGACGTCCTTTACTTGATGAGCCGAATAAGGTTGCTGGCTCATTCCGGACTGACCATGATCAGTGTCATGGCCACATGCATTATGCGGGGGGTGCAGCCACTCCAGTATAGGGGCCACCCTATGTGGGATTTCAACGGGGAGGATGATGCCACCCATCACGGCCGTAAGGGGCCGGGATCGGTCACCGATCTGGTGAAGATTTTGTCCGTGCTGTACAAGGGGGAAGAGGAGGATTTTCTCTGCGTCAGTCCATTGAACGGATTTTCTATGAACAATCCTCGAAGCTGGGTAAGCGAACATCCCCTTTTCCGCACATCCGATTCGTACTCCCACGGTTATATATTTCATTTTGTGAGTTTGACGCAGGAACTGCGTCATGCCGTAGAAGACATAAACAGCCCACCTCCACAACCCGAGGATCCGGAACGGTTCCTCGATCTGGCCTCTCAAGAGGATCCGGACATATCGGTGGAGCTGATTGATGGGGTATTTCAACAACTAAGCATCGATAATGCATTGGTTGCCATTACGGCCGACTACCCCGAAATACTTCCAGCCTCACAGGTAACTGAGACCAAAGCCCCAGTACCTTGCTAATTACCCATCCATGCTTTATTTTTTATCACCGTATATCAATGGTGTTTCGTAGGGGGTGCCTTCAAGGAGGGAGGCCGAGCCCGCGGCGGCTAGCCAACAAGAGGCAGCACGACCAAGCAGGCTGAAAAGAAGTGCGGTCCAGACTGAAACGCCGCTGCAACGGTAATGCGTGTCACCATATTCCCAGGATTGACTCTAGGAAGGTATATTAACGTTGGTGCTCCTTTTAGGAAAAAGAGCGCTCGCCGGACTGTATCCGGAGAGATGGCCAATCGAGCCTCCGCCAGCCAGGCTCCAACGCCGGGTCCGGAAGCGGAGGTAAACACGAGGCGTGCGTCGGATGTTCCTCCGACAGAGGATGCCGACAGATTGTCCGTCACCAACTCCGAGGTGGAGAGTGCCATGAATCACTGGCGCCGCCGGACAATTCTTCGTGACGCATGTTTCTCCCAAGAAGCATTGAACGCCTTCAATTCGGGAGACGCGCACCTCCGTGCTGCTCAAGATGGTCTAGCCAGAGCCACGGAGCAGTATGTAAAGGACATACGGGTGAGGAAATTTGGCAGTTTATATATGCCAGTAGCCCCGAGACTTAAAATTAGTTAGGAGAACTGATTTAAGGATTATTTGTTATGCAGGATCTTAAGGAAAAGAATACCCGACTGTCTCAGGAGCTTGAAGAGTGCAAGGCCCAGCTTGAGGCTGCACTAGCCGCCCCAGGGGGAGCCACAGAGACCCCCTCTGGTAATATATACTTCGAAAGATAAGTAGTTTGTGAAGTGCGGCGTGTGTATAAGTCTGACAATAATATTGCAGATGGCGCCGGACTAGATCGGAACAAGCAACATCTCATGCGCCAGTTAAAGGCCGGCGAGAATGTGCTTACAAGGGTGAGGCAAGAGAAAAATAGTCTCCAAGATGCCAACACCAAGCTGGGTGAGTAACTAAAGGATGTTCGAGCCCAGCTGTCTGACTCCATTAAGGAGAATCGGCGGCTTCGTCGCGGCATTTATAGTAAGTGCTTGAGCGAGATTTTTTGAAAAGAAGAGTTCGGCGAGGAAGTCGACTAACAGAAAGATGTCTGTAGGTATGCTCACTGGTCGTCCTGCAGAGGAAATGCCCGGTTCAATGGGTGACCTACTTCCCGAGCTGCTGCAACTGCACGAACGAGTTTGGCAGGTGATGAGAGACGTCGCCCAGGCCTTGTGGCCATCCATCTCCCTGCCTGAAGGCCTTGGAGAGATTGCAGAGAGGCTTCAGGGAGCACGGCGGCGCTTCTGGCTATGGAAGATATCGACCTGCCGTCAAGGCGCCAGGGAGGCCTGGGCCATGGTGAAGACGCGGTACACGAAGGTTGACCCAAACCACATGGCCGAGGTCGGACCTATGGGGCCCGATGGGAAGGAGATCCCTGTGAGCTTAGTGTACGGCCAAGTAGAGTTGGCCGCAAAGTATTCCCAGCGGGACTGTAAACTAGACAGCCTATTAGATGCTATTGAAGAGGAATACAATTAGTCAATTTGACTATGTAATTAAAAATGACATGTAAAATGCCTTCTAGCCGGATTGTAGATCGTTTGTCGTAGCGGACCCTTTTGCTTCAACCTCGGGACCCTATCGTCCGGAGTGTGTCCGAATACCATCGCAGTTATGTAAGAAACGGGGCATGCGTGGAGACCAGGCATAGGGGTCATTGGTGCTCTATCAGACAAGTGCCCAACTAGTTATGTTATATTACATGGTTAGTAAGAAACATCTTCCAGGGAGAATAGTTCCGTTAGGGGTTCCTTTCCCTGGGAGGCATGCCCTAAAGTGCATGTCCGGACTGCAAAAAAGCAGAAAAACATCTGGGGGCAGGTAAATGAATAAATAAGAAATCGTCTTTTAGTTCACCGACCGAATATTCCCTTAAGAACGCTAGCTTTTGGCTTCACCCAGTCTGAGCTACGCGTCCGGTTGACCCGGTGGTAACAATCGCAGAGGTGCTCCCTTTACCACCTAGCCGAACAATCGGGAACGTAGGGGTAAGCACAGGAGCCAGGCAACCCAGCTTGGCCAATACTTAAGTCATATCGATGCATATAATGGTGAATAAAAGGTACATGCGGAAGTGTGACACATGTGTTGGGCATAAAGCCCGTAGAAATAAGCTTTTGTTAAAGAAGCCCCCAGGTATATTGAACGCGGACAATGCATCAAGGGTGTACGAACAATGCACAAACTAGCCTTCAATGGCTTCAGAAAAAGGAGGGAGAAGGAGAGAAATAAAAGACAGTTAAAGTATAAAATATAGACAGAGGAAGGAGACGAACCCCGAGTCCGGTGCTAGGCGTAAAATCTTCAGAGACAGGCTGCATTCCATGGGTTCGGCTCCAGTCGGTTATCCGATGCGTTTCGCAGACGGTACGCGCCGCCGGTCGGGACTTGGTCGATGATGAAGGGACCCTCCCATTTGGGCTTGAGTTTGTCCTTTTTCTTGTCTGGCAGGCGTAGAACTAATTCGCCAACATTGTAAGCTTTGGCCCGTACTTCTCTGCTTTGGTATCTTCGAGCCTGCTGTTGATAGAATGTGGAACGGGCTTTTGCCACGTCGCGCTCCTCCTCCAAGGCGTCCAAACTGTCCTGCCGATCGAGTTCGGCTTCTCTTTCTTCGTACATGCGCACGCGAGGTGAGTCATGAATTATGTCGCAGGGCAAAACTGCCTCTGCGCCGTACACCATAAAAAATGGTGTGAATCCGGTAGTGCGATTCGGCGTGGTCCGCAGCCCCCAGAGTACGGAGTCGAGCTCCTCTACCAAGTGCGTATTAGATTCCTTGAGGGACCGCACTAGTCTGGGTTTAATGCCGCTCATGATTAGACCGTTTGCTCGCTCGACCTGACTGTTAGTTTGAGGGTGATAGACTGAAGCGTAGTCGAGCTTGATGCCCATGTTTTTGCACCAGAGTTTGACCTCGTCGGCCGTGAAGTTCGTGCCATTATCATTGATGATGCTATGGGGGACGCCATAACGGTGTACTACCCCTGATATGAAGTCTATCACCGGTCCGGGTTCGGCCGTCTTAACAGGCTTTGCCTCTATCCATTTGGCGAATTTATCCACCATGACCAGTAGGTATTTTTGCTTGTGGGTTCCTCCTTTAAGGGGTCCGGCCATATCAAGCCCCCAGACCGCGAACGGCCAGGTGATGGGTATAGTTTTGAGGGCGGTGGGTGGCATGTGGCTTTGATTAGCAAAGAGTTGGCATCCTACGCATCGTTGGACCAAGTCCTGAGCATCTGCCTGGGCCGTCGGCCAATAAAATCCTGTACGGAAGGCCTTGCCTACAAGGGCCCGGGCTGCAGCGTGGTGCCCGCCGAGTCCGGCATGAATTTCAGCCAAAAGATTTCGCCCTTCCTCTTTGGAGATACACCTTTGAAGGACTCCGGTTGTGCTTTTCTTATAAAGCTCTCCCTCGTGGACCTTATAGGCTTTAGATCACCGCACTATGCAGCGGGCCTCGTTTTGGTCCTCGGGAAGTTTCTGCCTAGTTAGGTAGGCTAGGACTGGTTCTATCCACGGGGCAATGACTGCCATTATTGTGTGGGCTGACGGTGTTATTTCGGTGGCGGAGCCACCAACTATGTCGGAATGTTCGGTGAGGGGAAGTGTGGTTAGGTCTGGGCTGTTATTTCCGGACTCTCCCTCCCATGATACGGATGGCTTGAAAAGCCTCTCTAGGAAGATGTTGGGAGGGACGGCATCGCGCTTTGCGCCAATGCATGCCAACACGTCTGCTGCCTGGTTGTTCTCCCGGGCTATATGGTGAAATTCGAGCCCCTCAAACCGAGCTGACATTTTTAGGACGGCGTTACGATAAGCTGCCATTTTCGGATCCTTGGCATTAAAGTCTCAATTTATTTGGGATATCGCGAGGTTTGAATCCCCGCAGACCTCTAGGCGCTGAATGCCCATGGAGACTGCCATCCGGAGACCATGTAGAAGGGCCTCGTATTCGGCTGCATTGTTGGAGTCCGTGTACATTATCTGAAGTACGTATTGGACTATATCTCCAGTTGGGGATGTCAGAACGACACCAGCCCCCAGGCCGGCCAACATTTTGGAGCCATCTAAGTGCATGATCCAGTTGGAATATGCGCCGTACTCTTTAGGGAGTTCGGCTTCAGTCTATTCGGCGATGAAGTCGGCCAAAACCTGCGAATTAATAGCTCGCCTTGGCTTGTAAGTTATGTCGAACGGGAGGAGCTCGATGGCCCATTTGGCAATCCGGACCGTTGCGTCGCGGTTGTTTATAATGTCATTAAGAGGTACTTCGGAGGCTACTGTTATCGAACACTCTTGGAAGTAGTGTCGCAGCTTCCGGGATGCCATGAACACCGCGTATGCTATCTTTTGATAATGCTGGTATCGTGACTTGCATGGAGTTAGGACAGAGGACACGTAGTAAACTGGTTTTTGGAGAGGGAACTTGTGTCCGTCCGTTTCTCGTTCAACAACGAGCACCGTGCTTACAACTTGATGGGTTGCTGCGATGTATAATAGCATTGGTTCGCCCATGTTGGGCGCGGCCAGGACCGGATTTGTTGCCAATATGGCTTTGATTTCTTCGAGTCCGGCCGTGGCGGCATCCATCCACTCGAAGTGTTCGGTGCGCCGCAGGAGGCAATAAAGGGGTAATGCCTTTTCTCCTAAGCGGGAGATAAAGCGGCTTAGAGCCGCCACACATCCAGTCAATTTTTATATTTGTTTGAGGTCTTTTGGGATATCCAATTGTGACAGAGCTCGGATCTTGGCTGGGTTTGCTTCAATTCCTCTACCGGATACGATGAAGCCCAAGAGCTTTCCGGCTGGTACGCCGAAAATGCATTTTTCCAGGTTGAGCTTAATGTCATATGCTCGGAGATTGTCGATTGTGAGCCTCAAGTCGTCTACTAGAGTTTCGACATGCTTGGATTTGACGACCACATCATCTACGTATGCCTCCACTGTTTTGCCGATCTGGTTTGCCAGACATGTCTGAATCATGCGCTGATATGTTGTGCCGGCGGTTTTGAGCCCGAGGGCATTATGTTGAAGTAGAATGGGCCATATGGAGTAATGAATGCCGTTGCGGCTTGGTTTGTCTCTGCCATCTTAATTTGGTGGTAGCCGAAGTATGCATCGAGGAAGCACAATGAATTGTGTCCTGCGGTAGCATCGATAATTTGATTGATGCGGGGGAGGGGGAAGGGATCCTTTGGGTAAGCCTTGTTAAGGTCCTTGAAATCGACACACATGCGCTAGGATTTGTCCTTCTTTGGTACCATTACCAGGTTTGCTAGCCAGTCCGGATGTTTTATATCTCTAATGAATCCGGCTTCCAATAGTTTGGCTAGTTCTTCTCCCATGTCCCGTCTCTTGGGTTCGGAGAAGCGCCGAAGAGCTTGTTTGACTGGCTTGAATCCTTTTAGGATATTTAGGTTGTGATCGGCCAGCCGGCGTGGGATTCCTGGCATGTCTGAAGGGTGCCAGGCGAAGATGTCCCAATTTTCCCGTAGGAATTCTCGTAGTGTGGCGTCTACATCAGGTTTTAATTATGCCCCGATGGAGGCCGTTTTTGTAGGGTCCGTTGGATGGACTTGGAATTTGACTATTTCGTCCGCCGGTTTAAAAGAGGTGGACTTGGATCTCTTATCGAGTATCACATCATCCCTGTTCACCGTGGAGCGCAGCACAATGAGTTCCTCGGCCGCTAGGGCTTCGGATAGTGCCTCCAGGGCAAGTGCGGCTGTTTTTTTTGGTGCGGAGTGCTATGTCCGGGTCACTAACAAGAGTGATGATTCCGTTGGGTCCGGGCATTTTGAGCTTCATGTACCCGTAATGGGGTATAGCTTGAAAAATTGTGAATGCCTCCCGCCCTAATAGAGCATGGTATCCGCTGCTGAACGGGGCCACTTGGAATGTGACCTCCTCGAACCTGTAATTGTCCGGCGTGCCGAACACCACATCCAGTGTGATTTTTCCTATACAGCATGCTTTCCTACTGGGGATTATTCCTCTAAAGGTTACGCTGCTCCGCTCAATGCGGCTCCAGTCTATTTCCATTTTTCGAAGGGTTTCCTCGTAAATGAGGTTTAATCCGCTACCGCCATCCATGAGTACCTTGGTAAGGCGAAAGCCGTCCACTATTGGACTGAGGACCAATGCGGCTAGTGCTCGGGCTGTTCGGAATTTAGGTTCGTCATCGGCGTTAAAGGTAATAGCCGTGTCACTCCATGGATTTATTGTTGCTACCTGGTGGACTTTGGCGAGGCTGCGGATTGTTCGTTTCCGCATATTATTTGATGTGAAAGTTTTGAAGACTGTTAATACCGTACTGGTATTGCTGGGCTGGTGCTCTGGAGCTAGAAGCTCTTCGCCACTTTTGGCCACCTACCGTAGTATCCAACATGCTCTAAGGCTATGAGTTGGCGTGGCACCCTCTGTACTATGAATTTTGCAGGGTCCGTTGAGCCATCCCTCCAGTACGGTTCCATGCCCTTTAAAGGGTTTTTGTATTTTGGTATTTAACCCAGGTGCCTGGTAATGATGCACCCTTTTACTTTGGACTGGGGTTGTGTTCAAGCCCGGATTATCCCAAAATTTGATTTCGGTTTTCCAGGCGCTCTCCATCGCACAGTACTTTCGTACTATGGACGCCAAGTCGGCAAAGCGTGTAATTTCGCGACGACCTACGGCGTTGAGGATTCCTTCGTCCGTGCAATTAATGCAGAAGAATGAAAATGCGTCCTCTTCGCGGCAGCCCTTTATCCTGTTCATGACCAGGAGGTCTGGCCCAGTAATGATGTACTGTTCAGTGGGCTCTTGCTGGATTTGGGATAGATCGCTTATGTTTGGGTGGGCGGATGGAGTTAAATTCCGAACTCCGTCTGATCTAAGACTCAGGGGCCAAGAAGCTTCCAAACTTGGAAGCTTGGGTTCTTGGACGTTGTTCGATGAATCTGGCCCGCTGCCTGACTTTAAGTTCGGGGCTTGAGTGGTGTTCTCCCCTCCGCGGGAATCCGGCATGGAGGGGTCAGGAATTCGGACATAGCTAGTCCTTAGGATGGAAGAAGGGTCGCCGTATTGTTCCTCTACCACAGTAACGTGGTGGGTAGCCTGGGGAGAGTTAATCTCTCTCAGATCAGTTTTAGGCCCAATCTGGTCGTAATCTGTAGCGACTCCCAGGGCGGTGATGCAATCCAAGAGCTCTTTCAAGGAGGAGAGCTCCATCGGATCTAACTGCTCGGCGAGTTCCGAGTTGACGTGAAGATTGCTTTTGATGATCCGAGAAGTCATCGTCGGCGCGGCGGCCGAACAGGCAGTCATAAGAAAACCCCCTAGCCGGAGAGTTTGGCCGATGGCCAAAGCTCCTTTGGCAATGGTGCCCAATGTCGGTGTCAAAACCGGCGGATCTCGGGTAGGGGTTCCCGAACTGTGCGTCCAGGCGGATGGTAACAGGAGACAAGGGACACGATGTTTTTACCCAGGTTCGGGCCCTCTCGGTGGAGGTAAAACCCTACTCCTGCTTGATTAATATTGATTATATGGGTAGTACAAGAATAGATCTACCACGAGATCAGAGAGGCTAAACCCTAGAAGCTAGCCTATGGTATGATTGTTGTTCGTCCTACGGACTAAAACCCTCTGGTTTATATAGACACCGGAGAGGGTTTGGGTTACACAGAGTCGGTTACAATGGTAGGAGATCTACATATCCGTATCGCCAAGCCTGCCTTCCACGCCAAGGAAAGTCCCATCCGGACACGGGACGAAGTCTTCAATCTTGTATCTTCATAGTCTAGGAGTCCGGCCAACGGTGATAGTTCGGCTATCCGGACACCCCCTAATCCAGGACTCCCTCACTCTACGTTCGCATACAACGGGTGCAAGCCAGTTTTGCACATGTGGAACACTTGGGTTAAACTTGAAGAACCTAGCATGTACAGACATGGCCTCGGAACACAAGAGACTAAAACGTCGAACATGAGTCATATAGTAGATATGATCAACATGGAGATGTTCGCCATTGAAACCACCTCATCTCACGTGATGATCGAACTTGGGTTGGTGAATTTGGATCGTGTTACACTCGGACAACCGGAGGGATGTCGATTTGAGTGGGAGCTCTTATGTAATATGATTAATTGAACTCATTATCATGAAAATAGCCCAAAGTTGCCTTTGCAAATTTATGTTGTAGATCAATGGCTTGCGCTGTAGCTCCCCTGAATTTCAATGCGTTCCTAGATAAAGCTAAGCTGAAAGATGATTAAAGTAACTTTGCGGACTGGGCCCATAATATGAGGATTATCCTCACGGCTGCCCAAAAGGCTTATGTCCTTGATGCACCGCTTGGTGCACCAGACCATCCAGCAACTGTGGATGTTGTGAATGCCTGGCAGTCGCGTGTTGATGACTACTCATTAGTTCAGTGCGCCATGTTGTATGTCTTAGAGCCGGGACTTCAAAGGCATTTTGAACGTCATGTAGCATATGAGATGTTCTAGGAGTTGAAGTTTATCTTTGTGAAGAATGCCCGGATCGAGAGGTATGAGACCTCTAATAAGTTCTATGCCTGCAAGATGGAGGAGAACGGGTCTGTCAGTGAGCACATACTCAGAATGTCTGGGTATTACAACCGTCTAGCTGAGTTGGGAGTTGAGCTCCCGGCAGAGGCTGTCACTGACAGAGTTCTTCAATCGCTACCACCTAGCTACAAGAGCTTTGTTTGAACTATAACATGCAAGGGATGAACAAGTTAGTCTCCGAGATGTTCGCGATACTGAAAGTCGCTGAGTCACACATCTAGAAGGAGCATCAAGTGTTGATGGTGAATAAAACCACTAGTTTCAAGAAAGGAAAGGGACAGAAGGGAAACTTCAAGAAAGGTGGCAAAGCAGTTGCTCCTCCCGAAGAAACCCAAGGCTGGACCCAAGCCAAAGACTAAGTGCTTCTATTGCAAGGGAACTGGCCACTAGAAGCGGAACTGGCCCAAGTATCTGGCCAACAAAAAGGGGGCCAATGTCAACAAAGGTATATATGATATACATGTTACTGATGTGTACCTTACCAACTCTCATTGTAGTGCCTGGGTATTTGATACCGCTTCGGTTGCTCACATTTGCAACTCAAAGCAGAAACTACAGAATAGACGGAGGCTGGCGAAGGACGAAGTGACGATGCGGGTGGGAAATGGTTCCAAGGTTGATGTGATCGCCGCAGGCACGCTCGCTCTTCGATTACCATCGGGATTAATGAGGAACCTGAATAACTGTTATTTAGTGCCTACGAGAGCATGAACATTATATCTGGATCTTATTTAATGCAATACGGTTACTCATATAAATCAGAGAATAATGGTTGTTCTATTTATATGGGTAATATCTTTTATGGTCATGCACCCATTGTGAGGGGTTTATTCCTATTGAATCTCGATAGTGATGATACACATGTTCATAACATTGATGCCAAAAGATGTAGAGTTGATAATGATAGTACCACTTTCTTGTGGCACTTCCGCTTAGGTCATATTGGTGTTAAGCGCAAGAAGAAAATCCATGCTGATGGACTTTTGGAGTCACTTGATTTTGAATCACTTGACACATGCGAACCATGCATCATGGGCAAGATGACCAAAGCTCCGTTTTCAGGAACAATGGAACGGGCAAGTGACTTGTTGGACATACTAATGTGTGCGGTCTGATGACTGTTGACGAGCGTGGTGGATATCGTTATTTTCTCACCTTCACCGATGACTTGAGTATATATGAGTATGTTTACTTAACGAAGCATAAATCTAAAATGATTGAAAAGTTCAAGCAATTTCAGAGTGAAGTTGAGAATCATCATAACAAGAAGATCAAATTCCTATGATATGGTCGAGGGGGAGAGTATCTGAGTTATGAGTTTGGAAATCACTTAAGAAAATGTGGAATCGTTTCACAGTTGACGCCACCTGGAACACCACAGCATAATGGTGTGTCCAAATGTCCTAATCGTACCTTATTGGATACGGTGCATTCTATGATGTCCCTTTCCGATCTGCCACTCTCGTTTTGGGGTTATGCATTAGATATAGCTGCATTCACTTTAAATAGGGTACCATCTAAGTCCATAGAGATGACACCGTATGAACTGTGGTTTGGCAAGAAACCTAAGTTGTCGTTCCTTAAGGTTTGGGGATGCGATGCTTATGTCAAAAGGCTTTAGCCGGAAAATCTCAAACCCAAAGCGGACAAATGCGTCGTCATAGGATACCCAAAGGAGATAATTGGGTATACCTTCTATCTCAGATCCAAGGGCAAAGTGTTTGTCACTAAGAACGGATCCTTTCTCGAGAAAGAGTTTCTCTCGAAAGAATTGAGTGGGAGGAAGATAGAACTGGATGAGGTTGTTGAACCTTTACTTCAACCAGTGAGTAATGCAGAGCGGAAAGATGTTCCTGTGAAACCTACATCAATTGAAGAAGAAGCTAATGATAGTGATCATGAAGCTTCAAATCAAGTTGTTATCGAACCTGGTAGGTCGACAAAGATACGTATTGCTCCTAAGTGGTACGGTAACCCTGTCTTGGAGGTCATGTTGTTGGACAACAACAACGATGAACCTACGAGCTATGGAGAAGTGATGGTGGGCCCGGATTCCGACAAATGGTTAGAGGCCATGAAATCCGAGATGGGATCCATGTATGAAAACAAAGTATGGACTTTGGAAGTATTACCTAAAGGGTGAAAGGCCATTCAAAATAAGTCGATCTTCAAGAAGAAGAAAGACACGGACGGTAATATCACCGCCTATAAAGTTCGACTTGTGGCGAAGGGGCTTTCACAAGTTCAAGGAGTTGACTACGATGAGACTTTGTCACCCGTAGCGATGCTTAAGTCCGTCAGAATTATGTTGGCAATAGGTGCATTTTCGATTATGAAATCTGGCAGATGGATGTCAAAACAACGTTCCTTAACGGTTTCCTTAAGGAATAGTTGTATAGGATGCAACCGGAAGGTTTTGTCAATACAGAGAATGCTGACAAGGTGTGCAAGCTCCAGCGATCCATTTATGGGCTGGTGCAAGCATCTCGGAGTTGGAATATTTGCTTTGATGAGGTGATCAAAGCGTTTGGGTTTATATAAGTTTATGGAGAAGCTTGTATTTACAAGAAAGTGAGTGGGAGCTCTATAGCCTTTCTAGTATTATATGTGGATGATTGGATCGTGATTGGATCGCGAAGACATTCGACTACATCAATCGCATTTCTTAACGCTTCCGCTTAGCAGTCTACAATGGTATGTAGATGCCATCTCTTCTTTCTTAGACGTTCATCTCCTAGATTGATCGTGGTGAGTGTAGGAATTTTTTTTGCTTCCCATGTAACATTCCCCAATGGTCGGTGAATCTAAAAATTTGCATTGAAGCATATTCTATAAGTTCCAAGACAAATTGATGAAAACAACCAAATTCCAAGTGAATGAAATCGAAAGGTTCAAGGCATACAATGTATACAAGGCACCACAACATTCCCAATATGATTATAACCCTAGAACCTTCCTGGTGCTGCTTGAGCATGAAGAATAAAACATATTTTAGAAAGATGGCATGCTACGGTACCATGTGCCGGAGGTACTACAGGTTCTCAACATTGATGAATTGCCAGTCAAGTACTTCATTGATATATGGAGCCGAAAAGAAAAGAATGAAAATCAATGCAAATATGAATCTATATAAGGGACAATCAAGTGCACATTCAATGTTCTTTTCATTGCCAACAAGGTTGATAGAACTAGCATCAGAAACTACAAAGAACACAAAGATATGATGTCCTTGATGTTGAGATTAGCAGGATAGAAATGTTGGTGCTAGCCATACCCTACCATGAAGCTTGTGGAATATCAATTAGCACAATCTCATGGCAGCCTGAGGTACAATCCAAAAGGACAGTAATCTTTGATCCTGATATATAAAATCTAAGGGCAGGACAAAGAAAATAGGGAGGCAGAAAGGATTAGTATAAGAAATAATATAAAAAACAGTAGCATGCTAAGGGAATGGTCTGAAAGGAAATAATATACAAACATGCACATATATCAAGGAAAGGAATGAAACATGTACAATAAAAAATGAAATCATACACTCCATCATTACTCCACTTTTGCTTATGATTTTTTATATACAGATAATAAAATAATTTATTTCATTCTTTTTCAGGGGAGAAAGTGCAAAAGGTGGTGAACAAGGATACAAAGCAAGCTACCGGACAAGCAAAGGCTATGTAAAAAAATAAAGACAATCAAATGAGACCTAACGCATGAAGACAACTTTGGGAACATTACTAGCAAATGAACAATAACATTGACAAGTGTAATAGAAGTAGAATCTTTTATTAATTTATATAGAGACTAGATTGTGATACTAATGCTTAAAATTAAATTAAAGTACTAAGCACTGCTTTATTTGAAATCCAATATAAAGTTGTTTTGTTTTAGCTGAATAATCTAAAATACTTAAAACGTTACATGCATAAACTTCAATAACTATATTGGGCTACTAAAAGCAAATACCTTACATTGCAAAGGTAGACAAACAACACAATGACTTAAATGCCTTTAAGAAATAAAAATAAAAATAATAAATTCATAAATTAGAATCAAAAAGGGAAAAACATAAACAAAAAATTAAAAATAGAAATTAAAAATAAGAAACTCACAAGTATAGAAGATCCGATCCAGAAACACATAAATTTCAAAGGTACTTACAAAATTAATCATTCATCAACGGTGTTAAACCAATAGTGCACACACACAAAAACCAAATTGATGAAACTAAAATTCATTACAAATCAACAATACAAGCATAAGTACATAAATTGCTTCATATGTTCATACAAACTTAAAACAAAACACTGACTAGCGAGATCGAAAATAGGAGCACAACACCAACCACTAATTTTCCAACAGAAAGCTACATAGATGCTAATCAACATGCACTAGATACACCACCAACAACAGAACGGCCATCACCATCATGACGCTCATCACGATTAGGAGGAGGAGCAATAATGGTCTTTGTCTCAACATAATAATCTCAATCAGGAACACAAGGAATAAGCTTTGGCACCTTCAAATTAAGAAACAACACAAATGAGACTACATAATAAAGAACAAATGATCATGAATAAAAAAGGCAACATCCTTCTCAACATACATGGCACTAAGAGGACCTGTTACATAATGCTAACCAGCTACTAGCAAACACCAAATGGATCAACAAAGGCAAAACAGTGTCCTTGATGAAATGGTCTGCAATTCTAAAATTTATTTTCTCCACAGAATTAAACATAGTGTTGTCGACATATTAAAAACTGGGGTATCATGAGTGCACCGATAGATGGGCCAACCCAAAAAGGCACATCAGAATAAGAAAATACATGCTGGAATTAAATGGTAACATAGCTGAAAGTAAAAAAACAATCCACACTAGATACATGCACATGACCACTATGAAGATGCATACAAGGATTGATCTGATCATTACCAACTCGGGGCAGCAGCGGAAGAAGAGTTGCTAAAGATCGTTGATGCAGATTCTCGCTGCTAGGATTTTACAACATCCCAACTGCTTGAATTTGTCCTCCCTCAAACAGAAGATTGAAGCATGATCTCTCCACCGGGTTGCACACATACATTGTTGCTGATCTAGCAGCACTTTTCCTCTCAGAACTAATCGCTTCCGAAGACTAGGTAGCCTTGTGGCAGAACGAAACTATTTTGTGAAGGGCGAGAGAGAGGAAGGCAGATCATTGCATGCCATTGTGTTGAGAGCTCAAGTATTCAACATGTCTGTGAATTGTGGCTACCCTCCTCCTCTATTTATAAATTGAGAGGCGAGGGGTGAGGTTGAAGGAGGCAGCCCAACCCCCCCCCCCTGCCGCCAAGAATGTCCCACAAAAATGGGGTTTGTCCTCAAAGGTGGGGTGCGTACCAAATATTATCCCACAAAAATGGGGATTGGCCCCTCCCCAGGAGGCCACCCTTCCTCTAGCCACACGACATGGAGGATTGCCCCCATAGGGGGATCCTCCCAACACCTGGTAATTTGTGTTTGCTACCCCTTGGGGCCTCCCAAAAAATTCCAAGTGGTCCCGGAACCTTTTTGGAACCCTCCAAAAAAAAATCAAACGCACTCCCCAAACTTTTCAGGGTTGATGGTTTTTGTGGTTTTCTCCAAAAAATTTCTAGTTACTCCGAAGCACTTCTAGTTTTCTCTTAGAAACTTTTTCAATGTTTCCATGAAAGTGCGTTATATAGATAGAGGGGGTTGAATAGGCGGTTTTTATGAATTCTTCAATGAGGAAATTGCTGGTGAGGAAATTCCTTAGCGAAGAACTACTTGCAGCGGAATAAGTACTCAAAAGTAAATATAACAGAACACAAGCATAATCATCATAATGAAATGAAGACAAGCACAGAGTACAGAAAGCGTAAACACAGGATAACACAGGATGAAGACGGACAGACTGAAGAAATTGAACTGAGGAAATTGAGAAAGTCTTCAGTCAAAGTCTTCAAACAGATATGAACAAGCACACAACAACTGAAATGAGGGAATGAATTAGTTGAGGAAATAGAACCAGTAAGCTTGGTGAAGACAATGATTTGGTAGACCAGTTCCAACTGCTGTCTCAGTTGTATGTCTGGTTGGAGCGACTAGGTATTTAAACTGGAGGACACACAGTCCCGGACACACAGTCCTCACCGTATTCTCCTTGAGCTAAAGTCACACTCGCCCAATCACTCGTGGTAAGTCTTCAGGTGACTTCCAAACCTTCACAGACTTAGTCACTCAGCGATCCACAATTCCTTTTGGATGCTCTAGACCATGACGCCTAACCGTCTAGAAGAAGCACAGTCTTCAAAGGTAACAAGCATCGGATCCACGCAGGATCAATCTCTTCAGTGATGCTCAATCACTTTGGTTTTGAAGGTGTTTGGGTTTGGGTTTTCCTCACTCGATGACTTTCATTCAAAGTCCTCGGAGGATGGGATGCTCTCAAATGACAAGTGTCAGTTTCTCTCGGAGCAGCCAACCAGCTAGTGGTTGTCAGGGGCGGCTATTTATAGCCTAGGGTGCAACCCGACATGATAAGACATAAATGCCCTTCAATGATATGACCGTTAGGTGGGTAGATATTTTGGGACAGCTGGCGCATAGCACAGCAATGGTCGAAATTTTGACTCTCAAATTCCTCAGGGCTATCATGTTCCTCACTATGTAGGCAATCCGCACTGGCGAATTCCTAACTCCTCAGTCAGAACAAATTCCTCAGTGACCAGAAGAACTTCATCTCTGTCACTGAAGAATTGACTGAACTGTATGAGATTTCCAATGGCTTCACTCAAAGGGATTGGTAGGTGGAGGATTTTGAGTTGAGCATCACATGGGAATTTTTCCTTTGTATTTCCTCGACCCCCTTTAACAATACGGTGTTTCCTATGAGTCAAGAAAGAGAAAATGAAACTACGAAAACAAAAGTCTTCACGCTTCATGTTCCTCGAGTGATTGCCAAGTCTTCAAGGTCACACCAATTTCTTCACTTTCAAAGTCTTCAGAAAGTCTTCAGAAATACAAAGTCTTCAGTCGAAGAACTTCATTTTTAGGGGTCGACTTTCTCTGTAAATATCAAACTCCTCATAGACTTATAGACCTGTGTACACTCACAAACGCATCAGTCCCTTAACCTATAAGTCTTCAATACACCAAAATCACTAAGGGGCACTAGATGCACTTACAATCTCCCCCTTTTTTGTAATTGATGACAATATAGGTTAAGTTTTCAACCGGGATAATCATATGAAGTGTAAATATTGATATTGAGGAATTTGATTGCAAGATATAGAAGAACTCCCCCTGAAGATGTGCATAGTGAGGAATTTGCTTTTGAAGCAATGCACACTTAAAGAGTATAATTATGGAGATCTCCCCATATATCTTGTAATTCATACACGCATTTGACATATAATATGAAGAATTTGAAATGCATGATGAAATATGGTGACTGATGTAATTCGGCATGCGTGCATTGACATTAATGAGGAATAAGCATGCAAAAGAACTCAGCAAAAGTATCAGGCCACCATAGAGTTTAAGTTTACAACTCGATCCAGCAAAGTCATCAGAAGAACGAGAGTTGTAACTTAGCAAAAAATGCTCATATAAGATAGACCCGCTTGAAGACTAACTCAAATTTCTCCCTCTTTGTCATCGAATGACCAAAAGGGTTGAAAATGAGGACTAACGCCCCTGAAGAATATCATGATGATGAAGGAGCGCCAGCGTTGTTGGGGTCGTGTGTCATTGTAGGGCCTGCCGCAGTGTCTTCCAAGTCTTCATACTCGTCTGTGTCGCGTGATGAAGAATATGAACTAGCTACCAAGGAAGGAACCTTCACCTTCTTCTATTTCTTCGGTGAAGGAGCAGAACAGTCAAAATCTTCCTTGAGACCCATTTTCTTCAGATCTTCTTCACCATATATATGTGACAAAATAGCCCAGGTGCGACCAAAGACTTCATGGAGGTAGTAATGGTTTTTCTTCACTGCATTATGTGTAGCGGTCATGTTGTGAAGAATAGAACCAAACTGACGCTTAACCCATTTGTGGTTTCGATCCACCTTCTGGTGAAGACTAAGAAGCAGCTCACGGTCAGTCATCACACGAGGAGCAGTGGTTTGAGGATTTGACTTGGGTGCATTGGCAGCAGAATCATGAGTGGCAGAGTTATCATTGGTGGAATAAGATGCAGCTTTGCAAAACTGACCATCCAATGGACGAATGCCTTCATCAAAAACAGTCGGTGCCTTCCCCTTCTCATCAGCCGAGGAATATGTCCACTTGAGGACTTCAATCGGGGGCAAGTAGCTGAGGTAATTCTGAAAATCAGCTTTGTAATTGAGTGAAGACCTTGTTCTGAGGAATCTCATAATCCAAGGAGCATAAGGCTTCAGCTCAAACGGAGAAAGTGCAGCATTTGCCAGAGTCCTCATGAAGAAATCACGATAATTGACAGGGATGCCATGCATGATGTTGAATAGCAGATTCTTCATGATGCCAACAATTTCCTCATTAGATGAGTCGTCGCCTTTGATAGGACTCAAAGTCTTCGTCAGAATGTGATAGATTGTTCTTGGCACATACATCAATTCCTTCACGAGGAATTTGGTCATTGGGGCTTGACCGGGCTTCAGAGGCTTCATTAGCACTTGCATGTAATGAGCAGTAAGTTCAGGTTCTTGGTACAAACAACGAGCACCTTCAGGTGGAGGACTGATTGGCAGGGCATGAAGTAATTCAGAGGCCGGTGCTTTGTAATGACTATTTTCGATCATCCAGTCCAACACCCAAGTGTTGATATCATCAGCATCACCTATGACATGCAGCATTGCGTAGAACCGAATAATAAGCTCTTCATTCCAATCAACAATGTCAGACCAAAAGTTGAGAAGTCCTGCATCATGAAGCACACTGTGGACTGGAGAGAAGCAGGGCATTGATTCCATGTCCACGTGAGGAATATGCTCGTGGTCGAAGACTTTGTCTTTGTTGAAGAGTAGTGAAGAATAGAAATTGTCCTGGCTGGCAGTCCAAAAGCGCTTCCTTCTAAGACAAGCAGAGTCATAAGGATTATAATCAGTGAAGAACATGTGATCGCCGAAGAAGTCATCAGCCTTGAAATTTTGCTTCTTTGAGAAGGGATCCTTTGGCTTGGGCTGAGGAGTATCAGTCAATTGCATCACCACCTCAGGAATCGCAATCTCAGGATCCACAGGCTGAGGAATTTTAGGCTCTTCTTCAGTTGCAGCCTGGGCCTTCAATTCTTCATTAGCATTTTCATTAGCACTAGTGGCTGGAATTTCTTCATGCACAGATGGGGTTGCACGAGGTTCTTCAGATCCCATTTGTACTTCAGTAGCAACACGGGACTGAGGAATTTGTTGAAGTGGAGTGAACAGTGGAGAGTTAGGGTGATGACTTTCCCAAAAGTCATCATTCAGCACGGGTGTGGTACAGCCAATGTCCACATCTTCATCTTCCATTTCTTTAACGCCGGCCTCTTCAGCAGTAAACTGAGGCATAGGCGAGGAGACAACTGGCATTGAAGGGATTGCATCCACTTCAATTTCTTCATCCAACTGCTCTGACGAAGCAGCAGAAGGAATTTCTTCATCTGATTCACTTGGAATCACATAATCTTCATCAAAAGGAACAAGGTCCTTTGATGGCATGAAAGAGACAAGAACGACATCAATTGAGTTGTCAATTGAGCTTGTCGGAGGCTTCATCTTCTTCGGAGCTGAAGAATCTGATGAAGTTGATGCCTTCCTTTTCTTCACAGCTGCATGCTCTGCAGCCTTGGTCTTCTTCACATCTGATGCAGATGGAAGGATTGGAGTTGGCATTGGTGCAGGAGGAGTAGAGGAATTTGGTTCATTTTCTTCAGGCACAACTGATGCAGTTGCCCTGACTTCTTCATTTTCTTCAGGCGCAACACTAGTGGATGCCCTGGCAATTTCTTCAGCGGCTGGAATGCAGTCATCAGCCCTGGTACTGTCATTTTGTTCAGCAGCCTGATTGTCATCAGCGGTGCTGGCATGATCTTCAGTAGGCTGTGCAGATGTATCAGCCTGAGGATTTTCTTGTTGCGTTGGGGCTGCAACATTTGAAGTGAATTTATCAGTAATCTTCACAAATCTGACTTTGGCTCCAAGCCAGTCAGCATAGTAGCGATCAAATTCATCACTTGGTTGCTTGATCTCAGCTTGTAAGGCAACGAGTGCTTCAGGGGAAAGCTTCAGAACGTTTTCCCTCAGAAAGCGCTCTTTCTTGTACTGTGTTTTCTTCACTCTTCTTCCTGCTTCATATTTCCAGTTTTCTTCTTCAGTGAAGGCATTCAAAACATGACTTTGACCAGGAGTGAGGTTCATCTCCGGCAAAGGTGTGTTCGGGTCCTTGTACCATATATCGATGAAATCTAGGATCAACTTCGGATCCAGTAACATTGGCACATTGCTTCCTTTGGCTCTAGCAGCCTTGACCTACCTGTCTCTGATGATTTCGACAAGTTCATCATCATCAGCCTCGTCATCATCGGATGGCACTTGAAAGGCGACCTGCTTCTTGTGAGGACTTGGTCGAGGTCCTTGTACAGCAGTGGCCTTTTTCTTCAGCAGAGAGGGGCCAGTTGAGGAATTTGGTGCGGCTAAGGAACTTGCAGACGCTCAAGAGGCAATTGAGATTCCAATAGTTCTTTGGCATGTGGCGAGATGCACCGGTGCAGAGGATTTAGTTGGAGCAGCTCAAGACTTTTTCGAAGGAGCTGATGACTTTGAAAGAGGAGGAGTAGTTTGATGAGTTGGCCGTGAGGGCATTGAGGGTGAAGCACTTGGCTTGTGAGCAGGCTTCTTAGCCATGGCCTTCTTCGGCTTGCTTGTAGAGGCCTCAGTAGCGGTAGCAGCAGGAGCAAAGTCTTCATTGAATTTCCTCACTCCTTCTTTTGCCTGTTTGGCTAGTTTGGCCTGGCACTTTGCCCATTCATCAGGATAATCCTCACCGTGCTTGAGGCTGGTGGGATCTGCTAATTGGCCAGGTGCCAACCAAGGTGTTGGGCATGGAGGGTTGAGAGCGAATTTCTTCATATACTTGGGAGTAACATATCTGTACTCCCTCCATTCCCGTGCCCATCTCCTCTCTATCCTTTGTATGCGCACCCTGCGCTGATTTTTGTCCTCCTTGCCAAATTTGGCCTCATCAGGAGTGCAATAATCCTTGTATATGTCATTAGGGATCTCGAAAGCAGTATTGACCTCAGGCCTCTTTCCACCCTTCTGTGGCTTCTTACCATCAGCCATTTTCTTCAGCTGAGGAATTTGAACAATGGAATTCTCTGAAGATGTATTTAACTTTTCTTCAAGGAATGCTACAAATGAGTTAAGTTGATGAGAACCTAGTGATTCAGCAGCAGACATGAGTACCTGTGAACAGAGTATAGTTGCAAGGAATTTGGAGAGGTCATATGTGTTCTCAGAAGGTTTTTCAAAAAGAATAAGTTTGAGGAATTTGACCAGATGAGTCTTGAAGAATTTCCCTAAGTGTGCTTTGCCTTAGGTTCCAGAGTTGTATAGATCGAAGATCCACACAATTGAGGAATCTTGAAGAAAAATTATTGCTTAGAGAAACGAATCAAGAGCAGATGACATGTGAGGTGTTCAGTGTGTGAAGATTTGAAGAATAAACACTTTTGAAGATTAAAAAAAAACATTTGAATCAAAGAGGGCAGTAAAAGTAACTTTTAATTACCCTTGATGAAGAACCCGACGAACTGGGAAGTGTAGATGTGACGTTTGTCAGTTCAGATCTTCCATGCCCTAACTTGGCAGAGGAAGGCAGCTACGACGGCAGCGTAGTGAAGAAATCCGCAGTCGGCGCGAGTACGATGGCGACGAGGTCGAGGCAGTGAAGCTCTTCCTCACCGGCGATGATGAAGTAGCAGTGGCGCTAGGGTTTGAGAAGCTCGAGCGGAGTAAAAATGAAGTGAGGAAGGGGAGGGGGTATTTATAGTCGGAGTGAAAAACTGTACGCCCGAGGAAATCGGACGAACGTGCCCCTAACCCTTCTCATTGGCTTGACATGTGTCACCCACGTACTAAGAGGTGGCGATCATGTGAGATCGTGGGTGAATAGAAAAGTATTATCGTGGGATGCGGAACAGTTTGAGCGACAAAGCCGAAAATTTAGATAAGATAAGTTAAAAGTTTCATTCGCAAATTCTTCAGCTGACAAGGACACAGTGAAGATTTTGAATGAGTTTCAAATAGAACGCACATGAAGA
The DNA here is from genome assembly GCF_018294505.1 of Triticum aestivum. NCBI lineage: Eukaryota > Viridiplantae > Streptophyta > Magnoliopsida > Poales > Poaceae > Triticum > Triticum aestivum. The sequence goes on from NC_057804.1 coordinate 452,295,260, forward strand.
ATTTGTGAAAATATTGGGTTGAGTTTAGCATAGAGGGGGAAGGGTCCGATCACATTCACTTAGCAGAGAGAACAGCTTGAAGAATTAGCAATAAGTGAATGCTATAGAGGACATAAACTCTCTCTCTCTCTCTCTATATATATATATATAGCCAATGAAGAAAAATGATGGAAAGAGTGAAGACAATACAAAGTTGAAGAATTTGAAAAACTGAGGAATTTCAAAAACGAAGAAAAACTCAAATTGAAGATTTTCAACTTTGGTTGGTGGCCTAACCCACCGTATAAGAAATCTGATTTCGGACACCGCCTACAATTCTCGTAGGGTTCTGAGAATCAATTTCTTCATTAATTTCTTCACACTTAGAGGGTTAGTCTTCATTAATTGAAGAAAAACATTACTTTGTGTGTTGCACATCTAAGTCATCAAGTCAGCATGAGTGTTAGGATGTGTGTCCTTTTCAGAAAACATTCGAAGATTCTAGGATATTTAGCTCACACTGCAACTTGCTAAATCTCTTCTCATCCAAGGGCTTAGTGAAGATATTGTCCAGCTGGTCTTCAGTGCTTGAGTGGTCGATGGAGATGTCGCCCTTCAACACATGATCATGAAGAAAATGATGATGAATCTGGATGTGCTTTGTCTTCGAGTGCTGAACTGAGTTATGAGCAATCTTGATAGCGCTCTCATTGTCGCAGTAGAGAGGCACATTCTCCATGTTTATGCCATAGTCCTTGCGTCTTTGCTTCATCCATAGTAATTGAGCACAGCACGATCCAGCAGCAATGTACTCAGCTTCTGCAGTGGAGAGTGAGACGCAGTTCTGCTTCTTTGAGGACCAACATACCAAAGATCGTCCGAGGAAGTGGCATGTGCCAGATGTTGACTTGCGGTCCACACAATCACCAACATAGTCAGAGTCTGAATATCCAATGAGATGAAAGGAAGAACCCTTGGGATACCATACTCCAAGTGTTGGTGCGTGAGCTAGATATCGAAGAATATGCTTCACATCCTTATGGTGTGATTCCTTCGGTGTAGTTTGAAATCGGGCACACATGCAAACACTAAGCATAATATCCAGCCTAGATGCACATAGGTACAATAAAGAGCCAATCATGGAACAATATACCTTTTGATCGAAGTCTTTACCATTTTCATCAGTGCATAGATGGCCATTTGTGGGCATAGGAATTTTGACCCCTTTGCAATCTTGCATGCCGAATTTCCTCAATACATCTTTGAGGTATTTCTCCTGAGATATGAATATGCCATTGCGCTGTTGATGAATTTGAAGACCTAAAAAGAATTTCAATTCTACCATCATAGACATTTGATATTCTTCACTCATCATATAGGCAAATTCATCACTATCACGTTGGTCAGTACAGCCAAAAATGATATCATCAACATAAATTTGGCACACAAACAATTCACCATCATAAGATTTAGTGAAAAGAGTTGGGTCGAGTGAACCGGGTTTGAAGCCTTTCTTCATGAGGAATTCCTTCCAAGTATCATACCACGCCCGAGGGGCCTGCTTGAGGCCATACAGGGCCTTATTAAGTCTGAAGACTTTGTCAGGATGCTTTGGATCTTCAAAACCTGGGTGTTGAGCAACATATACTTCTTCCTCAAGCTTACCATTGAGGAATGCACTTTTCACATTCATTTGATATAAAGTGATATCATGATGGTTAGCATAAGCAAGTAATATGCGAATAGCCTCAAGTCTAGCAACAGGTGAAAAGTTTCATTGAAATCAATTCCTTCAACCTGTGTGTAGCCTTGAGCTACAAGCCGTGACTTATTCCTCACCACAAGGCCATTTTAATCTTGCTTGTTGTGGTAGATCCACTTTGTGCCAATGATATTGTGCTTGCGAGGATCTGGACGTTTGACCAGTTCCCAGACGTTGTTGAGCTCGAACTGATGTAATTCTTCTTGCATAGCTTGAATCCACTCAGGCTCCAGAAATGCTTCATCTACCTTAGTGGCCTCTGTGATAGAGACAAAAGCAAAGTGCCCACAAAAGTTAGACAAATGTGAAGCTTTTGAGCGTGTGAGAGGGCCTGGTGCTTCAATGTCATCGATGATTCTCTCAATTTGCACTTCGTTTTGCAATGCGAGGATGAGCGGGTTGTCGTCGAGGAATTTGATCCGCATTTTCTTCAGGACCATTTTCCTCAGCACCATTTTCTTCAGGTGCACCAGCTCGACGTTCTTCACATTCTGGAATGAATTCTTCAGCAGATTCTTTGGTAGGAATGACATCCTCAGAAGCCTTGAACTTGATAGATTCCTCAGGTGTTGGTTCATCTAACATAGAAGGTAGGTGCTCTCTTTGCGAGCCATTAGTTTCATTCAACCGCACATCTACAGTTTCAACAACTTTGTGAAGAACGTTGTTGAAGATTCTGTAGGTGTGCGAGTCCTTTCCGTAACCAAGCATAAAACCCTCATGTGCTTTCGGTGCAAATTTAGAATTGTGATGAGGATCTCTAATCCAACATTTAGCACCGAAGACTTTGAAATAACTCACATTGGGTTTCTTGTCAGTGAGGAGTTCATAAGCAGTCTTCTTGAAGAATTTGTGAAGATATACTCTGTTGATGATGTGGCACGCAATATCAATTGCCTCAATCCAGTTGCCTCAATCCAGAAGCGACGAGGCGTCTTGTATTCATCAAGCATAGTGCAAGCCATCTCAACAAGAGTTCTGTTCTTGCGCTCCACGACGCCATTCTGCTTAGGAGTATAAGGAGCAGATAACTCATGAGTAATACAAAGTTCATCAAGATAGTCATCAAGACCAGAATTCATGAGCTCGGTCCCATTGTCACTTCTGATGTGCTTGATCTTCACACCATAGTTGGTTGAAGCCCTCGAGGAAAATTGTTTGAAGACTTCCTGCACCTCGTGTTTGTAAGTAACAATGTGCACCCATGTGTAACGAGAATAATCATCAACAATAACAAAGCCATATAGAGATGCATCATTTTTAACTGCAGAATAATGATTAGGACCAAAGAGATCCATGTGAAGCAATTCAAATGGTCGAGTGGTAGTCATGATAGTCTTTGCTGGATGTTTGGCCTTGGTCATCTTTCCAGCTTCACAGGCTCCGCACAAATGATCCTTGAGGAATTTGACATTCTCAATGCCAATGACATGCTTCTTCTTCGCAAGCATGTGCAGATTCCTCATGCCAGCATGACCAAGTCGTCGATGCCATAGCCAACCTTCTGAAGCTTTTGCACGTAGGCATACGGCCGGTTGTGGTCCTGTAGAGAAATCAACAATGTACAAGTCTCCTCTCCTAAAGCCTTCAAAGACTTTGGAATTGTCAGCTTCCATGATCACAACACAACAATATCTGCCAAAGACAACAACCATATCGAGATCACAAAGCATCGAGACAGACATGAGGTTGTATCCTAAGGACTCGACAAGCATGACTTTGTCCATGTGTCGATCCTTTGAGATCGCAACCTTACCTAGACCCAATACGTGACTTTTGCCTTTGTCAGCGAAGATGATATGCTTCAGATGCGATGGTGATAAGGGAGCATCCATCAATAGATTCTTGTCACCAGTCATGTGATTCATACATCCACTATCGAGGACCCACTCATTTTGTCACGACCGGTTTTCCGGGTAATAAATTTCCAAAAAAGACCGTCATGCTCATCAGTCCCAGGATTACTGTTAGCTGATGAGGCTCCAGCTTGATACAGAAATTCCAAGCAGAAAACAAAATATGTAGTACAAGGCCATTCTGGCCTGTGAGTACAACAAAAGTTTTCTAGTGGTTGATGGCGGAAGCGGGTTGTGAAACATCAGTGTCTATGGGACTCCATTTCCCACGGGAACAGCTGACCAGGTTAACTCCTATCTTCATGAGGCAGCTATCTCCATTACTTAGGTTCCGGGGCTATCATCGCGTCGCTCCTCTTCGTGCAAGAAAATCTGGCCAAGACAATAGCCAGGGACAAGCCAGTGAGTACTTTGAATGTACTCGCAAACATTATGAACACAGGTATAATATAACAATGATGTGCTGAAAATATTTTATGCTCATGACGTCAGTCACAAAAGATAAATAAATCTCTGATGCGTGCAAGCAAGTTAATTATAAAATTGCAATAACATAGTAGTATTAAAATTTATGAAATAAATAACAAGCAAAGCCACAGTCGGGCGTCTTAGCGACACCACATAAAGGGCTTTAAAAGAAATGCCACAGTCGGGCATCTGAGCGACACCACATAAAGGGCTTTAAAAGAAATGCCACAGTCGG